>NC_133491.1:14401091-14416088 GCF_025370935.1 Choristoneura fumiferana
GCGAAAGTGATTGATAAAAGTGCCAATAATGAAAGTTAACAGAATTATGTTTATTATTTATGTAACTAATAAAAATTCTATACGTTTAGACTGATTTTTATTATAACTTTTGTACCTAATTGATATCGTATCTGTAAAGTAAGTTCTTACAGAGTGGCGTAGGTATCTGTTTAAATAAATATAAATAAGTAAATAAATTTCAGTAGATAAATAAACGGTAAACAGATTTATAAAACAAGATGAGAGGAATCCAAAAGCGTTGCTATTCTTTAGTAAAGTCAAAATTAACAAAAAACTACCACAAAATGATTTCCTGGAAAAATGTTGTTCTGGAAAATCATCAATTGCTAGTTACGACAGTTAGCAGGGGGAGGGACGAAATTTGCCCCCCGCGAATAAGGTACGTATCCCACTAATATATAAATGCGAAAGTTTGTAAGTCAGTTTATGTTTTTGTTTGTTACTCTTCACGTCCAAACCGCTGAACCGATTTATATAAAATTTGGTATATTACTACTGATAGTTTGAGTCCGGGGAAGGACATAGGATAGTTTTTATCCCGAAAATTGCATAGGTACTCGTAGTTTCCGTAAACGAATTCTACTCGGACGGAGTCGCGGGCAACAGCTAGTTCATCATATAAAGTTAATACAAACATCTACCTACACCTACCTAAGGAGGCGAGTCGGTAGCTTTTGCATAGCTACTTGGGAGTTTTGTTAAAGAGAACGTTTCGTCACAGCATCCTGTCAATGTCAATGTAATGTTATCAGGACCATGCAGCCCCTTTAGATACTACGAAGTGCAAAATTCCGACCTTCGATCGTATCTTGCCTTCCCGCTGACGCTTATATTATTTTAAAAAAAATAACGAAAAAAAATAATAAAAACGGCCAAGAGCATGTCGGACACGCCCGAAATAGGTTCCGTAGCCATTACGAAAAAGTTAGGTAATATTTTTTAAGGATTTCGTATTTTATACGGAATCTTCCAAGTTTAGGTATATTTAATACCTTAGGCTGCTATTTACTCTTAAACTACTAATAATTCTCAAGCAAACTCAGCCGTTATAGTTTTCCTTGAAAGTCTGATATACTTACAAACCATCATGAACTTTTTCAATTTTTTCTTCCACCGGTTTAGATTTTAGAGGGAGGACGCTCAATTTTAATGAAATTTGCACTTTAAAGTTGAATATTTCGCAAACAAATCACTGAATCGAAAAACCGTCTTAGCAAACCCCTAATGGTTTTAAAAAGACCTATCTAACGATACCCCACACTGTAGGTTGGATGCGAAAAAAACACCCCCACCCTTTACGTCTATGGGAGGTCCTCTACCCTAAAAAATTATTTTTTATTTTTGCATTTAGTCGGCATAGTTTACATATATATCCGTGCAAAATTACAGCTTCTAGCATTGATAGTCCCTGAGCAAAGCCGCGGACGGCGGACAGACAGACAGACTTGCAATTTTGGCTCCGGAACCCTAAAAATGGAACCGACTAGGTACAAAACTCTTGAAAATATTTTTTATATGTAAGTAGGTACCTGCTTGCTCGAAGTCGGTTACTCAGCACCCAGCAGGAGTGGAACAATAGTCGTCTACCTCACCTACATACTATGGGTTTCGATCCCTCCTGCTGGGTCGTGCTGAGTGAGTGACTTCGAGCTAGTAGGTATCTAGAAAAATATTTTCAAGGGTTTTGTAGTCGGTTCCATTTTTTGATATTTTTTTGAAGTCGGTTTTTTGTGTTTGTCCGTCTTTCACGCCGTAACGGAGCGATGGATCGACGTAATTTTTGGCATAGAGATAGTTTATGACCCGAGAGTGACATTAGGCTACTTTTTATCCCGGAAAATGCACAGTTCCGAGGGAACAGCGCGCGATAACCGAATATTTCAAGCACTAATGATCTTTAAGCAAAGCCGTGGACGGACGGACGCAGATGACGAAACTGTAAGGTTTCTTGTAAAACCACGGAATCCTAAAAAGGCCCTTTCAGCATATCAAAAGTATCTTGGACACTCCGATAGTCCTAACTATACTACTAAGATAAAACTTAAAATCATGGACGAATTAAAATATATATAGGATTATTGGGATCGGGACGTGTATCGGATGTTAAAGCGTGCCGCAGCCGCGTCTGCCTCGAGTTTGATTACTTCCACCCGCCGCACCACATTAATGGGAAACGCCTTCTGAATCCGTAAGTATCTCTTCGAACTTGTGGAGATATACGAAAGTTATCAGTGAACTTTATAAACTTAATTAAACAAACTAAGTACATAGGTTTCATTTTATGAGTAAATTATTGTTGCTGTTGCGTATTTAGTAAGATTTAGGCACTATTCGTAAAGTTAGCTTCGCCTAGACAAAATATATCTGTTTATTCACTGAATCGAAAGATTTCAATATTTACGATTCGGTGACGGCATTTCCGTTCATGCAACGGGTGCAAGAGCAAGAGACGCAACTACTTGTACTATTACTTATTCTGTGACGCAACACACTTTCTCACGTGTGTATACGTGAGAAACGTGTTGTACCTTTTCAGCCATTGAATGACAACACTTTTGAAGGATTGGGGCAGTGATCAATATTAGTAGATACATTAAAAAACACTGAGGTGGAGTAATCACTTCGCCCGAAAGACCAAAGACACTTCTGTGCCAAAGATACTAGGACCTTGTTTTTGTGTAACAAAAAAGTATTGTTTCAGTTTATAAGGGTTCCGGAGCAAAATGGCAAAAAACGGAACCCTTATAGTTTTCACCATGTCTGTCTGTCTGTCCGTCCGTCCGTGGCTTTGCTCAGGGACTATCAACGCTAGAAAGCTGTAATTTCGCACGGAGATATATGTAAAGTATGCCGACAAAATGGTACAACAAAAATTTTTTTATAAAGTACGAAATTCTTAGAAAAAATTATTACTTATTTTTTTCCTAATGGCTACGGAACCCTGTCCGAAACGCTCTTGGGACGTTCCCAACTCCGGAGTTACTGGATATCACTATTATAAGTTATTGGGTGTAAGAAGATATTCAACAGTCAGTTTTCTAATACCTACGTAAATAATTTGAATGAAGTAGTAAGTCAAAGGAGAAACACTAGATATATCTAGATATCTAGACGGTGCCATGGCGTCAAGGTGTCTCTTCATGCTCCCGTAACGCCCACTATGGCAGTTATGGAACTCGTGTGTCATTAGTGGGTATTACCCATACCCATAAATAAGGATATAATCCCTCGTTTCCTCAAAACTGGGGGCGAATTCCACGCCATTAAAAAGTAATGTAAAAATTGTTTTTAATCTTTTCGTCTGAAACAAATATCTTTTTATGGACATTTGCATACTAGTGTTTTTGCGAAATGATAGTTTCTGACTAAATCTTCTTATTTTATATATTTTTTAAAAGAGCTCAAGATATCATCCGTCATCGTTCCCGTCCGCTCGTTTTCATCGCAGTGTGCAAACCACGCTGAACGGAATGGCGGCGGCGGCGATCGGCTACCTCCTCGGCAGCTCGCCCGCCCGCCTAAATTGTGGCCTAAACCTCTCCTAAACTCATACCATAGACTGCATCGAAGCCCCGCATGCGTCCAGAGGCTGCGCCGTGAAGTGACAACGCCAGTGTCAGTGTTTTTATTTCTTCTGGTTGACTGTTTGTTTTTATCACTGTAATTTAATTAGTTATTTAATTTTGTATGTTCTTTAGTTTTTAAGTTTTGTAGCCTGTTTATTTTTAGTATTTATGCCTTCACAGCCCTGTTCAACTTCGGTCGAACTACTGTACTGCCCCACTTGTGGGGACAACAAACAATACAAGGGACAGAGAGGGCTCGCTATTCATATAGCTCGCCGGCATGGTACTCGCATGGTTGTCGACCCCGCGCTGACAAGTGCCTCTCAGCCAACGCCTTCTTGTTCTACTTGGGCTCCTACAGCTGCACCCATTAAAAAAAAAACTCTTACCGAGAGACTAGGGCTGTTGAAGGCTTCAATACCAATCGTAAAAAGAATTCCCCGTGGTGCGCGTTTATCAGTTGCCGGTTGCCTCACCAAGTGCGTAGCCAAAGTAGTTTCAGATAATTCTACTCAGGCCTGGGAGTGTCTGCTCACATTTCCTTACACAGTTCTGCATGCTGATAGGTCGAAAAAAACCTCGCTTACATCTCAGCTAAAAAATAATTCCTCTTCAACTCTTGATGTAAATGCAATCCCTCAAAATTATAATAGCAACCACACATTTTGCCCAAATTCCAAAATTAAATTAATAGAAAATAAACTTTCTGAAGGAAATGTGGGCGGCGCTGCCCGTCTTTTATTTTCCAATGACGACTTGGCTACGCACTCTTCCAAAACCTATGCCGCCTTACTAGAAAAGCACCCTTTCGCTCCTGCCTCTCTGAATCTGCCAGATCCCCCCTCATCGGACGATCCCGCAGTTGCTGTGTCTGAGGATGCAGTCCAGCTAGCCATTTGTTCTTTCCCCAATGGCTCCGCTGGCGGATTAGATGGACTGTCTCCTCAGCACATTAAAGATTTGACCAACATTTCTCTAGGGGACGCAAGATCTGCCCTTCTGAAGGAATTGACGGCCCTCATGAATTTGATGCTGTCGGGTCGCGTGAACGCCGAGATAGTACCACTATTATATGGCGCCAACTTGGTAGCACTTTCAAAAAAGGATGGTGGTATCCGCCCGATCGCAGTGGGATGTACTTTTAGGCGCCTAGCTTCCAAACTCTGCTGCCGGAAAGTCCACCAAAAGCTAGCAAATGCTTTAAAGCCCCGACAGCTAGGATTTGGCGTCAAAGGCGGCTGTGAGGCGGCTGTGCACGCTGCGCGCACCTTCCTGAATTGTCCGGATTATGAAGTTTTCGTAAAAATTGATGTCAAAAATGCTTTTAATTCAGTTGACCGTGGCGCACTGTTAGCGGAAGTCAAAAAAGAGGTACCAGAGCTTTATCCTTACTTATGGCAATGCTACGGTGCACCTTCAAAATTAGTTTTCGGCGACAAAATTATTTTTTCCAGCGTGGGTTGTCAGCAAGGAGATCCGCTTGGGCCCGCCATTTTTAGTTTGGCAATTCACCCCATCATATCCCATCTAAATTCTAAATTTAATCTTTGGTATCTAGACGACGGTTCTCTTGGCGGAAACGCCTTAACTGTTTTTCAAGATCTACAGCAAATCATCGAAAAATTTTCAGATATTGGCCTCACTTTAAACTTCACTAAATGCGAAATTTATCTGCCGAATCACCTTTCTTCTGATAAAAAAATTGAAATTTTGACGAACTTTAACACGCTTCTGCCTAATATTTCCGTACATTCAAATTCATCTCTCACACTTTTAGGCTCACCCATTTTCGATGAATCAATCAACCCTGTCATTAATTGTAAACTAAATTTATTCAATAGTACGTCAAATCTCCTCTTTCAGATAAATCCCCACATGGCCCTTTTTATTATTCGGTTCTGTTTATTCACACCAAAATTCATGTATCTACTCCGCAGTTGCCCGATTTGGAAATTTCCGTCCATTCTCTCATCCATTGACGATTCTCTCCAGGCAACTCTTTCCAAAATTCTTAATATCAGTTTCAATACTTTTTCATGGACTCAGGCTGTTCTCCCCATTCGATTTGGTGGTTTAGGTGTTCGCTCGTCATCCAGTGTGGCTTTACCTGCTTTCTTGTCTTCCGCCTACAGCTCGCTATCTCTCGTCGGTATTATTTTAAATAAACCACAGATACCTGTCGATGAGTTAGCCTGCCTGGCGGAGGCTGAAAAAGCTTGGTGTGACTCGTGCCCTGGAGCGGACACCCCCACGGTTAAACAGATCCAGCGGGCCTGGGACGCCCCTCGCCTTAATGCGACTCACGCTTCCCTCCTCGAAAACTGTCCGGACAATTATGAACGCGCCCGTCTATTAGCTGTTTCTGCACCCGAGGCAGGCCATTGGCTGAACGCCTTGCCATCGAGGAATATTGGCACTATTCTGGACCCAAGTACTTTGCGGATAGCAATTTCCCTGAGACTTGGGGCCAGAATATGCATTCCTCATATCTGCGCGTGTGGCAAAAACGTCGATCAACTAGGACGACATGGTCTTTCGTGTGCTAGAAGCGCCGGCCGTATGTACCGTCATGGCACCATAAATGACATAGTACGTCGGTCGCTTGCCACCGCGTCAGTGCCTTCGGCTTTAGAGCCGGCTGGCATGGCAAGGGACGATGGCAAGCGTCCAGACGGCGTCACCCTGGTGCCGTGGAAGCTCGGTAGGGCCCTGGTGTGGGACGCTACATGCGTTGATACTTTCGCTCTGTCCCACATCCAGGCAACTAGCTCACGAGCCGGCGCTGCGGCTGATCAGGCCCAACTCCTCAAGCGCCGCAAGTACTCCTCTTTATTAAAAGATTACGAGTTTGCGGCGCTTGCTGTTGAGACTCTAGGGCCTTGGTCAGCCGATATGAAGTGTTTCATAAAGGCCCTTTCTTCTCGGTTGATCGATACCTCTGGGGACCCAAGAGCTGGTACGTATTTATCCCAGCGGATCGCACTTGCGGTCCAAAGGGGTAATGCGGCCAGCATCATGGGAACTCTGCCACAGGCAGATATTTTGGACGGGGTTTTCTTTTTATAATTTTTATTTCATAGTAACATATTAGATATACTTAGTTAAGGTTTCTTAGGTAAGTTTTCTTTGTCTTCTTCTTATTAGTATTATTTTATTTAATTCAATATATACTAAAGAAAAATAAAAGTGATTTGATCGTTTGAAGGTTTGTATTAGGTATTACTAATTAAATCTTCAGTAATTAAAATAAAATGTACCTAGTTGGTATATTAATAACAACGACGGATATGTATAAAGAAATTATCGCTTTTGAGTTCGATTTAAAAAAATCAGGGTACTTAAGCAGGGCAGGTTAGTGGTGTCGTGCTGTCAATAAAATATAAATACTGACCTTGATTTTCAGCAGAGGTGTTGTTAGCGGGCAGGACCGCTGCCGCCGCGGAGCTAGTGCCAACCCAATCGCGCTATGGTTTTGGCCGCGTGTTATCAAACACAGATTGTTTTGACCTGTTAATTGCCGTTTTATTGCTTTGTTAGTTTGCAAACTCTAGTATTCTCCGGCAACTGCTCTTTAAGTCGTCGGTATTGCAGTCATTTTTGCTGCTAACTGTTGCAACCCGAAGAAATAGTTTTTTTTTTAATTCTTTGATTAATTTCTACTTAAGTACGTCGTTTTTGCCACCATTTCGTACCTACGCTTTATGCGGTTTTATTGACTTTGATGCAAATCAAATGTGCGAGTAATTATGGTTGTGTTAGTACCGTGACGTTACTTAAATACCTCTTATCTGAAAACTTAACATAAAAAAACACCAATTAGTTAGCCATACGAGACCATGTTGATAATAATTAACTATAATTTTTTTTTCCTGGAAGTCCGACTTTCCACTAACTAGGTAAGTTTTAAGTAAGTATTTAAGAATAATATAGGATGGCTGAAGAGTTTGGCCAATTATACAAAATGGAATTTTTTAACGCCACGGTGGGAAAAAATCGTACCTACTCTCTACTGAAGATATAAAAATTAACTCAAACAAAACGCTCCTTTATTTTTAAAAAGAACTGTCATTTTGCGTTTAGTTAAAACTAAGTATTTATGCTTGCGTTTAGTATAAACTAATTATGTTCAAAAAATAAATCTCTTGTAGGTATAGTCTCAAGGTTCAATGGTTTTATGCCACAAAAGTATACTTACCCACCTATTATAGGATGTGTTTTTAGTCGGTTCGATAGCCGAGTGTGACAGGTAAACACTATAGGCCTCGTAAGATTAGTTAGGGATCCGTTTTCAAAATATTAAGCTTTAAAGTGAGTGACAATTTTACTTAGTCAAGTATGTCCCCCCTATAAGCTAAACCGTTGGTTTCAAAAATACACGGAAATCATAATAGTGTAAAGAATTTAAAAGGAAAATTATCACAGCTCAGAAATACTTAGAAGGCTTTACAAGCTAAAAAGTAATCGATCAACAGTTTATATTGAATATTTTTAGCATGAAAGTACGGAATCTACGTGTATCTGCGTGTGGCCCGCCCGGCACGCACTTGTCCGGTTTTTTAACAGTTAAAGCAATAGATATAGCATACAAATATAAACTAAGACAAGCCATATTGGTGTAAGGATCTACGAAATACCTAAGTACGTATAGTAGGTACATTTATTCATCCATCCACAGTGCCGGATTAAGACTATTTGATGCCCTGAGCAATCCACGCCCGTGGCACCCCTCCCCCATCCATAAGTAGCCGTAACCAGCCTTACCTTTTATGTGCTACCAATTTTTTTCCCCCAATACGTGATTCCCTAAGCAATTGCCTAATTTGCTTATGGGCTAATCCGGCACTCACTGTGCACCCATATTCACCAGGTGAGTTGTCGTTTTCCTGCAGTTCAAAGCCCAGCGTTCATTTAAAGCAGTGGGTAGGTATTATAGTTTACTGGTGCCTGAAAATTATGCACCCCAGGTAGGCCTAAATCAAATTTTTAATTTTATAACCATCCGTTCCTTTCGTTACATGTACTGTTATACTTATATTTTACCAACTAAATTATTCATGAGATGTCATAGATAAAAAGTTACCGTTTTCAGTAATAAACTTGACGTTTTACGAGAGAGATGCCATGTGTATTTATTTGAGCTCTGAATAGATATCCATGTGCTTATGTGAAATATAAACTAACAAGTGCAATCACACATGGTATTGATATAATTTACAAATTAAAGTATTATTGCAATGTCTCAACCCCATTGGAGGGGTAAGTCGCGCATGCGCCTTGATGTGCCGGTGACGGCCTATTGAGTTCAATATAATCCTTCAGTAAAATTAACAACTGTTAATGCATTAATCCCTAATTTGAGTGCGAAATAAAAATAAAAAGATTCTTCGACTATCTGCCGCATAAGAGATATGAATGAGGACCACGTCGTTCTCTCTCGAGGTAAGCGGTAAATGCATAAGTTCCACCGAGTTATGATAGAATCTGATGCTGGAAAATCGATAGTGAAATGACACAAGTAAGTAAGCATAACCTATAATGTGCCTGTTTTGTAATTGATGTTTAGATTTTGCTTAGGAACTGATTGTTTAGAGTTAATAGAACTCACGCTGCGAACGGCCTACGATTGGTTGGTCGCAGCTTGTCTGTAGTAATCAACGTATAATGTTCTCAAAGCAGCGATAAAAATTGCAAAAACCGCTGCACTTAATTAACGGTGGCCATGTTCACCATTCCACAGTTAAAACGCTGTCTCAATGAATGTCTATAATGATGAAATTTAACTATTAAGACTGATGAAATGTAACAGATAATAAATGCTACACCCTGTAAAGTAAACTAACACAGTAACGCAGGTAACATAAGTCAAAAAATAAAATTAAGTGTTATTATTCAACCGTTATTTTCATCCTCGGACTACTTAGACACAGCTTAGGCAGGGTATTTATCCCCATGAAGTAAAGATATCCATACACCTTTATATTACCCAAAGCGGTTCAGCTGAGTTATGGGCACGGCGCGGATAGAGAGTAGGTGTCTGCCTACCGTCTCCCTACTTGTCCCGATAGGGACAAGAATTGGAATTGGAATTTGAATTGGAGGAATAAGAATTGTACCTACCTACTACCCAAAAATATGATTAAGTTTGATTAAGATTAAAACATTCCTAAGTTAATTGCGAAATTTTAAGTAAGTATTCATTTTGAGGAGTTTTAAGTTCCTAAGTCTATTTGTGTTGTTCAAGGTCCTGACCCTCTTGTTCCTGACGCTGATCCCGTGGCCGGGCCCGTCCGTCTTCAAGATCACTTGTTCTCGTGACAACTCCAAAATCGTGCGAAAAGTTATACAAAACAAATGGCTACCGGTTTTAGAAAGATTTCAGGTAAAATAACGCCGTAGGCATACATATTTTAATTTATGCATATATTAATTCCTGACCCCCACCCTAGAACGTTCTCACAGTAAGTTTCATAATGAATTCCCTTGACAAGTAATGCGATGTCACCATGACATTTTCTATGATAAAAAGCGTGAAAAAAAATTATAACAAAAATAGAACCGACTACAACCATGAAAATAATTTTCTACCAGTCTGAAGTCGGTGCCTCAGCACGAGCCAGCAGGAGTGGACCTATGTCGTCTGGTTGAAAATTATTTTCATGGTTTGCTTAGCAACTGTGTTAAAGTAATTGAAATTCAACCCATGAAATACTTGTTATTGAGTAGTCGCTCCGTTGGTCAAATGTGATCTTCATCATCAATTCCACTTCAACAAATGTTGATTTTCAAGAGCAAACGCACGAGTTACCTACTACTAAATATATCAAAATTACTATAGGTGTCCCTACAATATTTGAAGAGTTCCCTCGATTTCCTTGAGATCCTATCATCAGATCCTGATTTGGTGCTTATGGGACCTAATTGAAAGCATCCCTAGCCAAACGCAAAAAAAAAACTTCAAATCGGTTCATAAATGACGGAGTTCTGAGGTAACAACTGGTAACAAACAAAAAAAAATACAACCGAATTAATAACCTCCTTTTTAACAACTGGTAACAAACAAAAAAAAATACAACCGAATTAATAACCTCCTTTTTTTGAAGTCGGTTAAAAAGGTACCACAAACCGTTACGATTTAGTTGGTTCGATAGAGTCATAATTATGTAGTAAGTTTTTATAACGTTATATTTATTAAGCGAGCTGTTGTTAAATTTGTCTTAAGGAAAAAATATATTTTTAACGTTGAAAACGGTGAAACAAATTTAAATAAACTCGGATTTCGGGCTAGGCCCGCGAAAGTCACAATGCACCTACAATTTAACTCAAAAAATTATAATAACGGTGTTAGTTCGGCTAAGTTCATCAAGCGCCTCGATGTCGACTAGCACGTTTGTGATTTCATCATAATTATGATGACCGATTTCATAAACCGCCTCACTGGCCAGATGCCCTGCATTGTTTTGATATGATGTCGATATGAGTGTAGGTATGTTTGTTTTGCGGGGTCATATTCGATTAATATATTAACTAGGTACTTAGGTACATTTGTGTGTGACGTGATTTGGGTTATTTTACGCAGTTTTAAAATGAATAACATAATATTCGTTTGGATCAAGTTATAATCGCCTGATTTAGTAATAGAATAAATAATAATTACAAGTAGGTAGGTACAGATGCAGTAAATAATGTTTTGTCATCGTATTTTGTCGGGAAAGTTCGTATTTATCTTGCCTGTACCTACTGCAGTGATGAATTCGCATGACATAGGTACAGTAAAACGTAAGATCGAACTGTAAAATTCTGCATCTATTTGTTATGTGACCGAAATGTGAATAAAAGAAGAAGTGTTGCATCAGAAAATTAATAGCAGATATATTAAGTGATGCAATGCATATTAATAGTAGACAGCAGTAGTACTTAGATTACTGAGTTACTTACCAAGTATCACGCGACTTCAGGTAAAGTTGCCGCTGGAGTGTCCGTTCCACCCGCAGCGCGACATCTTCGCGCCGCAGCACTCAGCCAAGCTGCAGCACCGGCCCTCGCAGTGGACCTGCGCCTTCTGCGGGAAGTCCTTCTACGAGGAGCGCCATCTCGACACGCACTTCGACCAGCGGCACAAGAACCAGATAAACAAGGTTGTTAGATAAGGGTATTTCTTAACTTAACGATGAATTTAGTCTCTACATCTATAGACGCAAAATCGGCTTAAGGCGATCAAAACTCGGTTGTTGTCCACGTTATTGATATAAGCTTATTAGGAAATCGGCTCGATTTATCCTCTGTTCCTCGCTTTACTACCACAGGAACCTAATTTAGTTAATCTTAAGGCATGCCAGGTGTTGAACCATCTTAAAGTTATCATTCTTAAGGCAATGCCCGAATAGTCGAGACAATGTAGATTCATCATTGACAAACAAAACTAGGACAATTCTTCGTGACACATGTGGGTAGAGCAAAACCAGCAATTTCTCCGCTCGGATCAAAATCGCCCCCTTGTTCCCCGTACATAACCAGTAACCACCTTAGGTACGTAACCAGCAGTCGGCTACTACCCTTTGCTCGTTGACGCACCTAATTTTCCGATACCCAAATGGGCTGGGTCTCACCAGGGGAGGACGATCCGAGGAACGCGCATAGGATCGCGGTGCGTGCCACGAAGCTCCGCAGAAGCTATGAAGCAATCGTGGCAGCTGCTATAGTAGCCCGCATCCTGTCTTTCTTTAGGGCTATCCACCCTGCCAACATACGCCTATCTACAACCCGGACAGAAAAGATACTCGTAAATAATTTTTACTTACATTTACTTTGTAGGCGGAGGACGCAGTATGTCTGGCGGACTACTGCGACATAATGCGGTGTCAGGTGCTTATCGCGCACGGGCTGCTGAGCGGCGGCGGCGGGCCCGGCACCGATGTAGAGGTAGGAGTATCACACACGTCCCAACCAATATTATAAATGAGAAAGTAACTCTGTCTGGTACCTCGTCACGCTTAAACCGCTGGAAAGATGACCCTGGAAAGAACACAGGATAGTTTTTTTCCCGGATAATTGTATTCTTCTTGCGGGATAGCGATGAATGAAAAGTAGTATTAAATAAATATAACTATATATACACTACATAATACCTTACCTACATATGGTATAGTAGTTTTCGCTACGGACCTGGAAAAGAATATGGGACCTCAAGCATAGAAGTTCTCTAATAGATCGGAAGATGGTGACACAAAATATTAGGTCATTTGTGCCAGTATGGCGGTTTTTCAGGGGTACATTTAACCGACTACAAAAACCATGAAAATAATTTTCTACCAGTCTGAAGTCGGTCGGTGGCTCAGCACGAGCCAGCAGGAGTGATTGAAGCCCAATATAAAGTGTGTAAGTGAGGTAGATGACCAGACCCCTGAAGAACCGCCAAACTGGTACAAATGACCTAATATTTTGTGTCACTATCTCTCGGTCTATAACTGGGCATTTCTATCTACCGCCGCGTTGTACCCTGTATGGATGTGTCCGTTTTGTTACACATTTTTCTTAATAATTTTCGTAACAAAACGGACACATCCATATACAATATTTTGGGAACACATCTGGAGACCCTGTTTTTCCAACTCGGAATCTGAGTCTACCTTCCAAATTTTGTTGAAATCGGAGAGATAAACTCAGGGTACAACGGTAGATAAAAATGCCCAACTACAAGGCTATGCCGTCGCCAATGATGATCGATTTCGAGCTACCTAATATACCTTAGAGTATAGTGTGATGTTGGCTTTAGTGTCGTGAAGTACTTAGTGGCATTAATAACTCCAACGTGGCAGGTGTGGCAGGACGTGGAGGCGGCGCGCAAGGCCCTGGCGCCGGCGGCACCGCGCAGCGTGGCGCGCGTGCCCCCGCGCCGCCGCCGCCGCGCCGCGCCCTCGCTCACGCCCCCGCCCGCACTCGGCTGCCCCTCCACCGCTATCGATGCTGATGCCACGGGGGGTAACATTCACCATTTATTCATCTACGAATACCAGAAGATGGGCAGCATCGTCTTCTTGGCAATCTTTACATCATAATAATACAGGGTGTCTCTGACCATGGAGCTTCTAATCCAAGGTTCGATTCTACTCGCATAACTGAGCAACTTTTGTTCTGCAACTTTGTAAAAATGTGACTAATTGTTATTTTTTTTTTCATACAAATGAAATGTAATTTTCAACGTATGCAATACAATACTAAATTGACAGCACATGGATTAAGGAGCGGCCATGCCGCTGCTTAAAAAACGGTGAAAGACGGAATCGCAGTGACGCATCGTATGCGCACCGTTTGTTACCATGCTTTCCACACCGCTGCTTAAAATACGCAAACGGTACGACAGCAACAGACCGTAGATAAGTACATCGAAGTTTGTTGTAAAGCACTACAATCAAGTACCTACAAAGACACAAATCCAACCGTTTGAATAAAAATAACATTTTCTACGACTCTAGCGACATCGAGTATAGAGTAGAAGAAAAATACATTACGTCGGGGCGGGAACGACAAAATTGCCACAAGTTAGTTCGTAATGTAATGATGTTGCTTCCAATTGCATCCTCAACTGTACCAAAAGTAAAAACAACCGTGAACCCCAACCGAAGAATCTACCTATATTAATTGATATTCTAGTATCGATTTTCCGTACGTATTTCAAGTCAAGTAAAGTCAAGAATTTTCGTAGGTCTGTATAGATGTCTCTTATGTTCCAGAGCAAGAGGAGAAGCGTGCGGAGGACACGGAGGGCGATGCGAATCAGACGTCAGAGCTGTGCGACGCCGACACGGTGGAGTCTTCACTGCCGCCCGACAGCCGGCAGCGGCGGCTCGCCGACTTACAGGTACTGAACCGCTCGTATTGTCGCGAGCGCACTGTCTCTTTTCAAAGTATTGCTTGAGAAAGAGACGATGTGCTAAAACCGCGCGATTCCCGCCGTGTCTGAACGCAGCCTTAAAGCTTGAAACACACAGAGAGCGGTGGCGGGGCGGTGCAGTGCGGAGGCAGTGTGTTTCTAGCTTTAAGCGTAACGTGTCAATAGCTCTTTTGGTGATGCGGGTTTCTATGGATGGTGGCGTAAGCTTATTATCAGATGACACATTGCTCGTTTGCCACCCTATTTCATAAAATAACAACCAGGGTTTTTTGTGTGAGTTTAAATACGAAGAATCTTAAATACTGCGTCGAATGAGCATCTAAAACTTGAAAATCGGTTCAGTGGTACAGCCGAAATCAAATATTATAAACTGAGAATAGGGTCTTACAAGCAAGCGAACAAGAGTGGCCCCGGCAACGGATTTAGTCAATTTTTCAGGTGGTGTACTGGCAGGCCCTAAGAATGCTTAATATCAGTCCTCGATCTTCTTTTGTTTCCGAGTAATTTAGGATAATGCGA
>NC_133491.1:14416188-14424500 GCF_025370935.1 Choristoneura fumiferana
AGGGAGCAGAGGCGGGACCTTAGAGCTGAGCTGGCGGAGTCGCTGATGGTCTTGAAGAGCTCGGGCGGGGCCCCGGGGGGAGGTAAAGGTGGGCTGCTCGGGCGACGCATGGGGAACTGGATCACGCCGTCCTCCTTAAGAGAGTGGAGGAAGTCAGAATGGCCGTTGTCAGACCGCCGAGAGATGGCGGGGAATTGGCAAGGGAGGAACTCAGGCTGGAAATGTCGAAGCTCGGGGCAAAGCTTGTCGAGATGACGACCCAGTCTGAGCTATTGATGCAGACTGTAGCGCAGGCAAGCGCGGCCTCCGAGCGGGTGGCGGCCCAGGGTGAAGTTGCCGGGGGCGGGTTGAAGGCTGTTGAGGACGCCTTGGCGACTCTTGCCAGATAGGTGCGCTGCCTTTCAGAAGAGGCCTGCAATGATCGCCTGATCTCGACGATTGAAGAAGCAAAGAGAGGCGTTAAGGAGGAGGCGGCCAAGACCAGGGCGAGCATGACCGAGGGACTCTCGGAGCTCCGCGATGAGGTCATCGCCTCGGCCGCCTTTCGCCCGGCTATGCCAAGCCTCCGCGAGGAGCTCAGTCAGACTGGACAGCCCAATCGGGAGTACTCGGGGAAAGACGAGTCCCTGGGAGGTGAGGGGGAGTGGACCAGGGTTGAGTCAAGGGCCGAGAGCAGAAGGCGGAGATGTTTGGCGGGCGAGCCTGAGCCGGAGCCCCCTGCAACATCGTACCCTCTACTGGTGGAATCCATAGATCCCCGGCATACCAGCGCCACGCTCATAGAACTAATAAAGAGCAAGGTCAACGTGGCAGAGATGGGGATAGGGGTCCGGTACGTGCGCGGCCTGCGAAACCAGAGGGCTTCGTTTGGGCTGGCTTCGGAAAGCGAAAGGGACACCATGAGAGGCGCAATCAAAGAAAAGTGCCCGAATGTCACGATTTCGACCCCATTCTTGAAGAAACCCCTGATACGGCTCGCGGGGGTCGCGGGCGGTCTCTCGGACGCACAAATCCCGGAGGCAATCTTAAAGCAGAATGCAAGCCTACTGGGAGAGATTCCGGGTGCCGTGGATGGGATCAGGGTGCTGCGGAGGCAGAAGGGCAGAACAAGGGAGACGCAGAACATCGTACTGGAAGTCTCTGCCGGTGTTTGGTCCCGCCTTAAGGACAAGAGAGTTAGACTGGGGTATCAGATGCTATACGCCACCGATCAGTCACCGATAAAGCAGTGTTACCGGTGTCTGGGTTACGGGCACTTTGCGAGGGAGTGCTCCGCAAAATGGGCCTGCGGCCACTGTGCGGAGGAGCACGACACCAGGCAATGCCCAGCGCGTGACCAGCCTCCGGTGTGCATTGGTTGTGTTCGGATGAGGCGCGACCCGCGGGAGGCCGCGCATCCGGCGTATAGCATGCGATGCCCCCGAGTGGAGCAAGTGGGACCGCATTGCACGGTCCCAAGTAAAGTACTGCTAAGGGCGCCCCGGGGGGACTTCTACCCTCAGTAAGCTTCATGCAGGCGAACCTTGGGAGGGGCTACGCCGCGACCAAGGAATGCCTGCGTGTGGCGGAGGAGGGTAGGATTGCAATAGTGCTAGCACAGGAGCCTTATGTCGGTTCGAGGGGCCTACTCGCGACAACTCACACCACACTACCACCAGGCTCTTTTTTGCGGACGTCAGGGTGGCCCGCAAGATACTTGCAGGCACAAAAATGACAAACGTGAAGGCGCAGCTTCTTACGGGACACGGAGGGGTGAGGCAGTATCTCCATAGGTTTGGATTGGCTGCCTCCCCCTATTGCGTCTGCGATGACGAATCGTTGGAGACCGTCCCCCATGTCCTCCTCACCTGTGCGAGGTACGGGAGGGAGAGGCTAGACTGTGAGCAGGCAATGGGCAGGGCGCTCCCGAGGGAGAGCGAGCCTGGTGCCCTTGCGGAAATAGTAGCGGATCCTCACTGCCGTAAACCATTCTTTGGCTTTGCCTTACGCGCGTTGATTGGGGCGGCGAAACTGAACGGCTCAAGGGTCCCGGAGGAGGTGTCGGAGGAGTGGTAGTCGCGTTGCCCGGCACTGGCATATATTATATATTGTATGCCTTTACCGGCTTCTGCAGACGGGTAGCCACTAGCCGAGGTCTATTGGCTGCTAGCCACTGGCGCTAGCCGTTTGCGGCCGGCGACCGTTACCTGGGGTGGCTACACCTAGGGCTAGCCAGTCTCGAGCCAGTCTCGTCCTTGCGCTCGTGGAGAGCAGAAGCAGTAGTGTCGCCAGCCAAGCCAGTTTATCAGCCGTTAGCCAGTTGCTAGCCACTGACTGCTAGCTGCTAGCCACTAACATCTGAGGGCTAGCCGCTGGCCGCTAGCCACTGGCTGCCACCGGGACGCGGACTGCGGACTGCTGGGCTGCGAGCATTGTGTGGAACCGCCTGAAGCTGTGGTGTACAGTGTATAGTGACATAGTGGTGTCTGTAAATCATAATCATAAATCATTTATTTTTGATAAAACATACACAAAGTGACTTGGTGGATTGCCTTTTGTTCCCTTTGTTTGCTTGGTTGAGTGACGCAAGGATGGAGTGCTCCAATCCGGTATGCCGAATAACGCAAGAGGAGCGGGACTGGTACGTGAAAGCGTACCGAGCCCTTGTCGGGCGGATGGGTCAGCTGGCCCTGGACAGCCTTGGATTCGAGCGAGACTTCCAGTTCCGCTCCCGGCGGGGGGAGCCTGGGTCGGAGCCAAGGTGCTGGGAGGAGGCGGCGGAAGATGAGGAAGCAGAGGTGGAGCAACCGGCCCCGGAGGAACCAGTGGGAGAGCGAAGGCCGTTGCTTGTGTCGGAGGGGGGGGGCCCGCAGCTGGGCTCGCCTCTCCCCTCTCCGAGGTCGGGGGGGGTGGGGGTGGGGTACCCTGCTGGAGGATGGGAGTTGCCTCCCCTTCTGTCGCCGATGTCGGAGGAGGGGGGAGATACGGATGGCTCGACGAGTCTGGACCGGGCCCACCTGCCAACGGATAGGTCTGAGGCGTCGGAGTCCCGGGACGGGCCGCGGACTCCCCCTGTACCCTTGACGGAGCCATCGCTGCCATCGACCGTGCCGGAGGCGCTGCCGGTTGCGGCGGTGGAGCTGGACGTGGTGCCCCGAACTCCATCTCGGACGCTTCGGGAGGGGGAGGAGGATTGCCTGGGAGCCCCTACCTGGGCCCAGGACATGCTCCGGGCTGCTGTTCCCGCGGCGGGAGGCACGGGATCACTGGGGAGCCTGGAGGCTCATCAGCTGCAGTTCTTCTCCTCCCCGCTGGCGGAGGAGGTTGTTGGTGCGGCGTCCGTTGCAGACTCACCGGCTGCGGGGTCTTCGCGGCGGCCCAGCTCGAGGGGGGAATCGGCGGCGGGGGAGCCCTCCGAGGGTGCCACTCCGTCGGCTGCGGACCCGTTTTCCCCGGATGGGGGAACGGATGCCAGTTGGGAGCCGCCCAAGCTTAACGAGAAGAGATACCTCAAACGTATGGGGTCGCTTGGGCTGGGGGTGCCTAGGCGGGGGAAGACTAGCAGGGTGGTGCTCAGTTTTCGCCGTCCCGCCCCACCCGAGGGTGCCTCCGGTGCTACGGTGGGCTTGGGGGGCCGCCCCGGCAAAGTTCATTATGGCACGCAGTGTGCTTTTTGCGGGTACCACACGGAGGATGGTTACATTTCGCGCCACCTCAAGAGGCACAAAGGCCTGAGCCCCTGGGAGAGGGACCATATTCTCTCTAAGTATGGCCACTTTAAGGCGGCGAGGCCGTACCCATTCTGCCCGAAGGACAGGATCCCACCCAGGGAAGTCATCGAGCAGGTGTCGGGGGTCAGGGCGGAGTGGCTTTGGGGGGGCGCGAGTGGCGGTAGGGGAGGAATTTGAGGCGAGCTAGCATTTCTGGACCTCTTTCCTCTTACCTCTTATCTCGTTTATTATGGTCTTTTTATGCTCTTTTTGTTCTACCCATTTTGCCAATGTTATCTCTTTGTTATCTCTTTGTTCACCTTTTGTTCACCTTTATGTTACGTTTATGTTACGTTAGTAAATCACTAATGACGCTGAAGCGCTTTTTGTTATCTTTTTGTATCTTGTTATTTTGTTGGTTTTTATGCTGTTGAGTTTTGGTTGGGCGATTGTTTTGCTGCTTAAGCTGTGCTTTTGTTATACATTGTATTAAATCATTTTTTGTCGTAAACTGTGTTTTGCTCCACTTGCCTTGCGGGCTGGCGATCGGCAGTTAGCCGCTTCTTGGACCTCTAGCCGCGGCTAGTCAATTCTGGCTGCGGCTGGAGGGCCAAGCATTGGCCGCTCCTGGCCGTGGCTGGAGGCTTGCTTCATGGCCGCCTCCAGCTGCGGCCAGCTGCGCTTCGTAGTTTGAGGAGTGCGCTTCCGGCCGCGGCTGGAGGTTGGTTACTAGCCACCTCTAGCCGCGGCTAGCTGCCCTTGTAGTCATAAGTGGGCTTCCGGCCGTGGCTAGAGGTTGGTCACTAGCCACCACTAGCCGCGGCTAGCTGCCCTCGTAGTTTAAGTGCGCTTCTGGCCGCGGTTGGAGGCTTGTCTGTTGACTGTCTCCAGCCGCGGCAAGCTGCGTACTTAATTTTAAGTATTGGGCACCTGGTCGCGGCTGGAGGTCCGGTGCTAGCCACCTCTAGCCGCGGCTAGCCGCCCTCGTAGTTTTAAGTGTGCGCTTCTGGCCGCGGTTGGAGGCTTGCTGTTGACTGCTCCAGTCGTGGCCAGCTGCGTACGTAATTTTAAGTATTGGGCGCCTGGTCGCGGCTGGAGGTCCGGTGCTAGCCACCTCTAGCCGCGGCTAGCCGCCCTGGGTAGCTTAAGTTTCTCTTTTGTAGTAGTCAAAAATTGTAACTCTTAAAACTCCAGGTCGATTGGAGTATTGTAAAATCGGCCTGGCAACTTTTTTTAAAAAAAAAAAAGGAAAAGAAAAGATACAAGCACCGAAAAAAGTATCGGTGATCTGGAAATGGGGGGGAGGAGTCGTGCGGCCGGGTTTTTTACTCCGTGAGAGTCGGAGACTGCTGGGCTTCCCTTCCCAGCGTCCATTATGGATTTTTCCCGGTCGTACGTCAACCTTCCCAAAAAAAAAAAAAAAACCTAACCTAACCTAACCTAACCGAGTTCGCCGTTGCTCGCCGCACCTAGCCGTGCGGGTCGCCACTGCTCGTCGCGCCCTGCCGTGGCCGGCTGTGGGTCGCTGCTGCTCACGTTATAGAACCGCGGCTGCGCCTAAGTCATCTAGAGGAGCCGTGTCCAAGGGAGAAACCTCTGCCTGCTGATATAACAGTGCTAATAAATAATCAAAATGGAGTGTGAAAGACCCGATTGCAGGAAGATGAGGGGAGAGTTAAAGTGGCCCGAGGAGACTCTCGGGACATTGGCTAAAGTGTCGGAGAGCCAGCAGGCTACTATCACGAAGCTCATAGAGGAATCGTCAGCTCGCTGAGAAGGTGCGTCGGATGGGGACGGAGTCGAGTGTGGCCCACTCTGTGGGAGGTCCCGGTGGGGGGGGGGGGCGGGGGGGGGCGCGGCGGGGGGACGTGGGGATCGAGGAAGTAGTGCAGGAAATGGGTTTACGGGGGATGCCCCCTCTTCTTTTCCCGCTCTCGGGAGGAGAGGAGTCGGGAGCCTCCTCAACAAGGAGCGCGAGCGCGGAGTTGGGTGGGGCGCCTTTTCTTCCCCATATGGAGCCGGGGGAGGGGCGCGCCCTCCCTCAACTGGATGCGCCGACCTGGCCCGGGCAGAGCCGGTGGGGGGACAGACGTGCATCTCGGACACAGAAGAAACAAGAAGTGCCCTCTCGTCCTGCTCGCTGGTCCCTCAGTTGCCTGGGGGAGTGGAGGTGCTGGCTGTTCGGCTGCCTGCGGCTGGACCCTCACCGCGGCTGTCTGGCGCGGGGTCCCCCGCTGGAGAAGCGTTGGAGGGGACAGGGAAGACTGTTCCGGAGGAGGGGCCCGCGGCCCATATGGATGGCTCCCCCTTCCTCCCCTCATCATCGTCGGAGGGAGGTAGTTCTTCGGATGTGGACTCGGACCGCGGAGGACCGCTGAGCATGCCGCTGCTGTCGCCGAGCGTCCCCCCCCAACTCTCCCAGCTGCCTGTGGCCAAACTCACAATGCGGCTGTCTGGCGCGGGGGGCCCCCACTGGAGAAGTGCTGGAGAGGACAGAGAGTGCTCTTCCAGAGGGGGAGCCCGCGGAAAACAGGGATGGCTCCCCCTTCTTCCCCTCATCATCGTCGGAGGGAGACGGTCCTTCGGTCGAGGACTCAGACCGCGGAGGATCGTTATGTATGCCGCAATTGACGCTGGGTAGCCCCCCCATTTCTCCCCGGAGTCGTCTGGGGATGAGAGTTCCGAACAATCTGAACAGGGGAACCCGACGGAGGTAGGGGGGAGGGAGGGAGGGGGCGTCAGTGGTGCAGTCCGTGCGGGATGGCTCAGGGGAAAGCCCGGGAAACACCTCAACAGGAACGATGGAGCCTTATACCGGGGGAAGTGAGTCGGACGAGAGCTGGGCTCCACCCCGTATTGAGGAGAAAAGGTACCTTAGGTGGATGGGGCTCTTCATCTGGGGGGGACCGGTGAGGGGGGGGCTTGGCCGGGGGAAGGGGAGCAGCCGCCGGCTTGTTCCCGCGGTGGGCGGTGCTGTGGCCGGGGCGGGCCGGGGGAACCGACCTGGAAGACCTGGAAGACTTCACAGCGGCGTCCACTGCACATTCTGCGGGTATCATACGGAGGGGGGCCATATCTTCCGCCACCTCAAGGTCCACAAGGGGTTGGACCCGCACGAACGGGACAGAATCATGTCCTCATACGGACACTTCAGGTCGGAGCGACCGTTGCCGTACTGCCCGATAGAAAAATTTCCCCCAAAAGCCATCGTGGATCGGGTGGTGGGAGTGAGGCCGGAGTGGCTCTGGGGGGGTCTGGGGAGGAGCGAGAAGGCGCTTCCCGACGCCGGCCTGACGGAGCGCTGGGCGGGGGAGTAGAGACGAACGGAGGCACTGCAAAGTGGCGATAGGGTTAATTTACTTTTTGTATATTGTTAATGTATAGTAAGGTATGATGTACAATATGTACTAATAGCAAAAGTAAGCATATTAAATAAAGCGCTAAGATAATACAGTGGTATGGTTAAATGTAATTAAGAACGATTTGAAGTTCCAGATTATTTTTAACTAAATCATGTCATGTGTAGTCGTGGGTTCCTTCTAGAAAGTAACTAGTTACGTAATGAAATGCCACATGAAATAGAGCAAACGGATTAAGAATAATAATAAAATTGCTGACATTTTTTTACAATTTTGTTTTTATTCTCTTTAGTAGCCAATAAAATAGTAATGAAGCTGGACAATAATAATAAGAACGATTTATTGAACTGCTCGAAAGTTTTTTTTTATTTGAAACTTAGATTAACTAAATCACACTAACGTGAAGTTTTGTACAGAAAAAAAGGAATTTAATACATTTTAACTAAAATTAATAGTTAGTAGCATGTCCACGGCTTTTTATTACTGCCTTACGCCGAGCGAGGCATTGAATCTATCAATTTTTGACATTTCGCAAGAGAGATAGAGTTCCATTCTTCTAAGAATACGTCATACAGTTCTCTTAAATTTGCCACACTGTCGATTTGAAACCTTTTTCTTTCTTGACTTCGCACCAAAGATGCTCTATTGGGTTAAGATCGGGGCTGTTGGCTGGCCAATCTAAGACAGAAACTGATTGCGATGTGGAGGAATTCCTTAACGTACGTGCAGTATGCTGGGCATTGTCATGCTGGAATGTCCAAATAACCGAAAGCACGCTTCAGCATATGGTAACATTGTTTCTTCCAGTATGTTTTTGTGTATTGAAATTGATCCATGTTTCCTTCTATCAGCCTAACAGGTCAACACCATCATGTCCAGAAAAACATCCCCAAATTTTTACATTTCCCCGCCATGCTTTAAAGTCACTTTTGTGTACTTTGGGTCGAATGCTTTATTTGGAAGCCATCTTACATATCGTTTGCCATCGAGAACATACCCTATTTATTTTTGGTCTCGTCAGAAAAAGAACGTTTTCCACTGTCTGACTGTCCAGTTTTCATATCTTCTTGCAAATGCAAGCCGGGCTTGCCTATGACAACCGTTTCAACATAGGCACCTGCTTGCTATCCTTCCGTGCAACTTTTCTTCTACCAAACGCCTTCGAATAATGCGTGCCGAGATTGCTGAAGGGTTGTTTTCGGCCCAAAATATTTTTTTCTTAACTCATTAGACGGTATTAGACCTTTTAAAAGGATTTTGTTTG
>NC_133491.1:14427448-14483684 GCF_025370935.1 Choristoneura fumiferana
CAATACCATCTTGGGCGCAGAGAGGGAGCCAATCCCGGGCTGGCCTGCGGCGACGCGGTGAAATGTTTGCGATCCCGTGGCGTCCGCATTTTTTTTTTTAGTCGGTATGCCCCCATTTGGTGGAGAGCCCGACAGACCCCACCCACTGCCTCGAGCGGGGGCATGCATAAGGCGCATTTTCAGCACGTTAAAAAAAGATTAGGTTTGGTTAGGTTAGGTTCTTTTTTTATTTTTTATTTTTTTCTTTTTTCTAACTACTCGCATACTTCGCCTTTCTTTCTTTGTGGGTTAAGCCCATCTGACTACTACTATTATTATCTTCTATCTTATTGTTACATTTGTTCATGCAGTTCTCTTTGTCACTCTATTCTATCTTTTAAGGTGTCCTCTGTGTCCTTCATCTTTTCTTTCACTTCTTAATTCCATTTTAACCATCATCTGGGGAGTGGGTTGGAAGATTTTATTTATTTATTTATCTTTTACATATTTAACAAGTGGTTACAGTATTTTACATTTAGTTCTAACTTACAGTTTAGGTTGTTATTTTTATTTCTTATTTATACATGTTTACAAAGTATAATACAAATGCATATATTCAATTGGGTTTTAACATATTATATATATATAATATATAATATAATATAATATTATATATATATATATATATCTAGGCCAGACTCGGCGAGCATCGGCAAGCAGTGGCGAGCCGTGGCGAGCAGTGGTGAGCAGCGGCGAGGGTCGCCATCCCGCCTCTGCGGCGAGCAAGTGGCAAGGGTTGCCGGCTCGCCGCTGCGGCGAGATGTGGCGAGGGATGGCGAGCAGCGGCTAAACAGTGCTCACCACGGCGATACTAACTAGTACAATATATTTATTTCTTATTTACACACGTGTACAAGACAAGTTTATCATATAATAATATGTAGGTCAACAATTCGTAGGTATAAACAACACCCATATGCGAGGTTCGATCCATCGGCAAATCCAAAATGTCGATGGACTGCGCATTATGTGTATCCATACATTATTAGTAAATTCACACAATATCAGACATTATTAGTAAATTCTCCGTTATTGTATTGCTCCAAATTCTTCGTTAAGCTCGGCAGGCAAAATTGAACCCTATTTTTCGTTTGCGAGCCATATTTTTTGCATTAACAACTTTGCTTTAACCAAATATATCAAAGATTTAGATTTTGCTTACGAAGCTTAATGCCTTTCGTTTTGTATATTTATCAAGTATATCTTGCTTAGGAGCACTAATTATTAAAGTATCATTAACTAGGTTACATTTAAGACCTAAGGTCCTTACAAAAATCTGTATTTTTGTCATCAGTGAAATGTACTACCTTTTCCTCTCCTTTACATTCGGAAGGAATGCCGCGTAATAGCGAGTTATCGTTTGTGCACCCCTTAGTCCTGTGCAGGCTAAAGCCTCCTATTTTCAACAATTCAATTCAAATCTGCAGAATACTCGTAGGTATTCTTCATGGATATCTTGTACGACAGACGAGAGTAAGACCAAATTTAATGCTTGTTAGAGAAATTTTATCCTAAATAATAATCCTATCGATTAGTGTAGGTATAATAAAATAGCGAGTTTTTTTTTATTTTAGTTGGTCTGAGCCCTGGGCGAGGGAACCGAGTTTAAGAAATCTTTAAATGCAGTTTTGTTTCTTTTTAAAAATAAAGGTCTCCTTTAAGTAAACTGAGCCAACTCAAGGATTTAAGGTAGTTTCCCTCCAGGGCCCGACTTATTTTTCCACACTATATATTGTGTCGAATTCAAATTTCATTTCTGCCCTGTGTGCCATCCCATTCTATTATCCGAGTACGCGTCCCTCTGCTGGGCGCAGGCCCAGAAGAATATTTATGCTGAGTATGAGCATCTTGCTTGTGACAGTTTTTGACTTATGATTTTTTTAAAGATTTCTTTTAATGTATTTTTTTCGGGATGTATTCAAGTGATTTGCTTCAAATTTTAAAATGATCTTTGTATAGATTTGCATCGCCACCCGCCACCCGCCCGCGCCACCCAAAAACACGAATACTAGTTAAGTATCATATAAATAACCTAACCAACAAAAGGTTGGAAACCCCCCAACTTTGTCATTTCAAAGTTCAATATCTCAATAACGGCTAAACCGATTTTGATGAAACACGAAAGAAAGAAATAAAGTCATGTCTAAGAATCATCGCTAGAAAACCTGATTTCAAATAAAAATAACCGCATTCAAAATGGTTTACAAACCCGTTTAAGAGCTACGGTGTCACAGACAGAAACACAAACACACATAGCGGTCAAACTTATAACACACCTCTTTTTCGTTAGGGGTTAAAAAATCAACTATAAAAAAACTCATTTTGTTTATGTGGTTGTGATTGTGAAGTAGTGACCTCTACATTTTTTCTCAGAATACACAGATATTGGCACTTCTAGCCCAGATATAAAAATTTTCCAGGCGGTACTTCCCATCAAAAATCAGCAGTATGTATATTCAAACGGTGTTTTTCGATGTCGTATACAAACACAAACAAACAAACAACGACACAAACTGTCGGATACAAACTCTTCTATTATGATTGGGTTTTGTAATCAGTGTGTCGTACCTATTTACGACTAGAATGCTAATGACAACTTAATTATAACAACAACAGTTGTATATGACACTGAAAACACCGATTGAATACAGAACTTGGCCACACATATTGCTGATTTTTGATAGAATTTACTTCTTGGAAAATGTTGATATTTAGGCAAGTAGTGGGCCCATAGGTCTATTCTAAGAAAAAATCTAGAGGTGTCACTATTTCATAACTACATTTTTATTTATTTATTCATTTATTTTTATTATTACACTATAAGAGGTACTTACAAAAAAAAAACCAAACCTATTCGGTGTAAGGCCCGACTTACTATGGAAACCTGACTATAGCCATGTCGTATCTACATTTGTATTGTCGATCCGCATTAGCGATACCTTCAAATAGCGAACCTACTGTCTTAAAAATAAAGTTGAGTTAAATACTTGTGATGTAATAGATGTCATTTAATAATATTGTAAATCTGTTTTAAAAAAAATATACCTCGTTGAGTTTCTTGACAAAATCTTCTCAACAGAGGTTTTTCCGAACCGGTGGTAGTTTATTTTTGACATTCATAAGTGCTTGTTATAGCCTAAATTGAATAAATATATTTTTCACCTCAGCACCTCAAACAGGCAGGTTTTGCTATGAGAAATCAGTGAGCAAAATCGCATTTTACTCACTCCGTGAAACAAAGTAACTTTTTAATTATTTTTTTTAAATGCTGAGTACAGTGTTGGGTCTACTCACTGAATTCCAAATATTTGAACTTTACTTTGATCTGTCATTTCACTTCAACTCGAAAAAAGCAAGAGAAAGGATCAAATTTGTCGATTACAAACTTAAATTAAATTTTTGGTATTAAAAATATATCGAAATATTTCAAAAATGTAAATTTTCCCGATCTTTTAATAAAGTATGCAACCTCGTTGCACGAAAGCCGCTTCTCTTGTTTTTTTTTATAAAAGAATTCCGTATACTGCCTCTACAGTATAATTATTATGTGTTAAATTGAATGATTTTTTAACAAATCTATTTATGTTTATGTAATAGAAATCTTAATAAAAATCATATTTAAGGTTTAATTGTTCAACCTTTTCAATTACCCGAGATGAGGCTTTTTGCAGTATTAAAAAATAAGTGTGACATTAGTACAAGAAGTTAAGATTGCATGTTACGAGTATGCGATTTGTATTGTAGCTACTGGACTCTTTTTATGGTTTTTAATTATTATAATAATAATCTATTTAAAAAAATGTGTTTGTTTTGTAAACAGGTAAGTATATGTGGTTTTATTCTTATGTTACATTTAAATTATGTTCTCGCTGCTGAGGTGAAAAATTGTATGTGTCACACGAGACCAAAGTTTTTTTGCATCTCGTGTATTTCAATCCCTTGCTGATCTCAGGATTCTAACCTAGAATCACTCGCTAACGCTCGTGATTCAATTATAGAATCCTTCGCTTACTCGGGATTCAAAATCAACACTCGCAACAAAAAACAACTTTGCTCTCTTGTTGCACAAATAACTATTGACTTTGACTTTGAACAGTGATACGTCTTACACTATCACTTCGCGGCAATACACTGGCATTCAATAGGAATGTCACTCAATCAGAGTCGCACGTGTGTGAAAATGCCTAAAATTTACGTTCAATGGAGTAATTATTTACAAGCTGCATCGGGTTTAGCAGGTTGCTCGTAAAGTTTTCGTAGGAGTATTTTTTTTTGTTCCAACTACAATACTCATTTTTTACAGCTTTGATTTAGTTTCACCTGTCCCGTTGTCTGTCTGTCTGTAATCAAATCTTGCAAGTTAAATTCGGCCAATTTACAGTAGTTGGATTGACTTGAAATTTGGTATATTATGTAAATTGCGTGACAATACAATAATCTGGTAGTGACATCCTGGTAGTCTGGCCAGGATCGTCTTCTGAACTCTTCAACGGTTAATGGCATCGACTTGAAATTTGGTACGCAAATGCTCGCACAATATGCTTTATAATAAAGAAAATTCATTCGTTATTCTTATTGTTCATTTGTTCTCTATAAAGTACGCGAGGGCTCACGGCACGGGGATATATTAATTATAACACTTACTTGCAATGCTATCGGAATGTTGCTGTCTCGGATCCCATCTTTTGGCCACGTAACATCATTGAAATTCCTGGGCTCGATTGACTTCTAAGTCATTTAGGTATTAGTCTAATACCAAGCATAATTTTCTATATGTATGTGTTCAATGATGGATTATAAATAAAATTAATTCTTATTCTTATGTAACTACCTACTTTTTTCCTTTCAAAACCAGGTCCAGTTGATACTGCTGCATTCAATATTAAAAATGTTGTGCTGTTTAATGAATTATGTATTTAGATTAGATTAGATTAGATTAGATTTATTTATTACCTTTTGAAAAAATACATTATAAACACATGTCAGTAAATTACAAGAAATTCACAAAAGGATCGTCAAATGTATACTAAAAAATAAATCTTATTACAATAAATTGTCAGCTAGAAAAAAAATAAAAAATAAAAATTAGAATGTAGGTCAAGAGGATGGCTCAAAGGAAGGATGTGTGGAAGATAGTCCACCGACATGAGTAGAACTCTTAAGTTAAAGAAGATAATATTAATAGCATTGAATTAAAGTAGATTTATTCTAGTTTTAATTCTCGCTGAGTGACGTTAAACGGAAAATTAAATTGAAATTCTGTGAATAATTGTCGTAACCCAAAAACGCAACCCAAGTAGCGCTGAGGGCTTCGAGCGTGTGTTATTTTCCTCATAAAGTTAGGCAAATCATTTGAATACTTTGATTTTCAACCAAATAAAAATACTTATATGTAAGTGTAAGTACATAATATTTGGTAATAATAACACGGTATCACCATGTATCACTACCTTTTATGTAGAAAACTGAATATGCTACGAATTTTTCCCATTCTCAGCTCAGCAACAATGAAAGTGTAAAATATGCTTTAATTTCATAATTTTTAAATCTTTTCATTTTGAACATGTTAGTAGTGAGTGTGGTACAGCATCTTTTCGATCTAGATTTTTTTTATATTATATGTGCCATAATAAAAAGAAAAAGAATTTGTATGTACGAGAGTTTTTTTTTAAATTAGCTATTTACAATAAATTACTTTCCCATCATCCATGTTAAGTATTTTTTTATATTTAGAAAAACGCATGACACATACATTAAACTTTGCTTAATTACATTTGGAGATAGAAAGTAAATAAATGAAAAAAAAACATCATTTGAAATATCATTTATTTTATACAAACACAAATGAAAAAATTGGCCTTATACTAGTTATGAGCACTTTTTGTTTATCTGCGTACAGAATTAGGCCTCCGACGTGAACTGCCTGCTCGAAGGTACGCTACGATCACAGTTGAGTCGATCATCGCGCCTGCGCCGCCCCCGGGTGCGGTCGGTAACTTCTCCATGAGGATCATTGTCATGTTTACCTATTTTTACCTAGTTATTATTATTGGCCCGGACCTTTCTTAACTAATCAGATACAGATCCATACTTTAATACTTATTGACCCTCCAATGTAATAAATTATTATTATTATTAGGCAGCCAACGATTTGGTCTAAATATAAATATACAGCGTTTATTTTTGATACAAACACAAATAGAAATGCAATAGACATAGCATTAAGTACCCGAACGTAATATTTTTTTCTTGAGGACGAGAGAGAAGTGGATCTGTGACGGTAAAGTTGTCACGTCAGCAAGTGCGACGTTTTGAATAAAAACAAAGTAGTAATCATGGAACTTTACAAGGAAAAAGCAGTATTTGTAATAGAACATAATTATGAAAGTGTGTTTATGTTAGCGTGTGTGCTTTAACGAACTACCCTTAAAGTTTGTGGTTGTAACAAATAATATACGCTGTATAAAACTACGAGTAGATACTATATTTACATTAGGTACTGACGTCGTTGACATGGTACAAAAATATGACTAAAATTTTGGTAAGATTTAATGTAGAAGTGTAGGATTGGTACGTCGGCGCCGGCGCAGCTCGTTGTCGGCGGCGGCGGGGGTGGAGGGGGCGGCGGGGGCGGCTGTGGTGGTGGTGGTGGTGGTGGTGGGGGGGTCGAGCCCCTTGATCTCGAACTGTCCGCGGAACAGCGGCCGGAACAGCCGCAGGAACGTCTGGTAGCGCACGGCAGAGTTCTGGAACACACGCCCACCGCCCACAGTCAGCTCGGAGTAGGTACGAGTACAGGTGTAGGGAATATACTCGTATGGGTAATGTTCTGCGATCGTGTTTTGTTTTAATTTACTGAAATTTACTGATGCTAATTGGGAAAGCAAGATAGCAATGAACTTAACCGACAAAATGTGATCGACAAACATTATTCAATAGATCTGTAGGTACGAAAAGTGGGTAGGACACGTTTACATACAGGGTGTTCGAAGTCCATGCCACATGGAGGGAAAGTATCATAAATGTTGCAGATAGACAATTTTGCTGAAAGGAGACTTCAGCTTCATTTTGATTCTTAAAACAATTTTAACTGCATTAAAAAAAATTAAATAATCGCCTGTCTGAACCGGGAATCGAACCCATGAAATGGTAAAGGCGAAGTATTAATTCTCTTGAAATTGTAAATGCTAAATTTCACAGTTTTCCTTTTATTTAAGATACTATGTTACTTGGAAAAAAATAATCCTTCCGATTAAGCCTTTTGATCGGTGTAGTAAAAAATCTTTTATTACCTTTTCGCGGGTTTGATTCGAAAAATCTTTGAATGCAGTTAAAATTGTTTTAAAATCAAAATTAAGACTCCTTTCAGTAGAATTATCTATCTGTAGTATTTAAGGTACTTTCCTTCCATGTGGCTTGGGACACCCTGTATAAGGAAGGCGGGTCTTCCATTGAGAGCGGAGCCGACTCCGCGTGGACTCAGCTTAAAGCCCAGTTTAAACCTGCAAGAAAAATCGTGCAAGTTGTATTTCATTGCTGCGCACAATTGACCACTTCTAACTCGTTCTCTTTACAACCTCACAATGTAATAGAACTTGCACTTTTTTTCTTGTCAGTCTAAACAGGGCGTAACTCTCAACTGTCAACTTCATGGAAGTTCAACGGAAGCACTATTATCCAGTCGTTGCGTTTAATCAGAGTCCACACGGAGCCGACCCCGCTCCCCGCGGCGACCATGGTCGTGCCGACAGCCAACATTCAGGTCATTGCAGGACTTGTTGTACCCAGTCGACTGGCCCAGGCTCATTAGTTGCGCATGCGCAAGGCCGCGCCCCGCCAACCGCCTTTAACGTTATTAAGAAACGAAGCCAACTGCCGCGATGAAGCGGCTGGCCTTCGCTTAATTATCATACTGTTGTGTGATCGTGTGTCCTTTGCTTTTACGTTTGAGCAATTCTTCAATAATGAATGCATCTTATTTTCTAAAGATTTTATAAAGCTGATTGATTTTGATAAGTCATTGGATTTGAATAGTAGATATGCCAGACCGTACTTTCTTATTACAATGGGCTATACAGGGTGGAGTTGGAGATGGAGAAGCCAGATGTGTTTTTCAGCTAAGTAACTCGTTTGGTGAACAACGTGCCAACCAACGTCAACAGGGGAGCTGGCGATGGTGGCGGGGCGAGTGTTAAGCGGGCGGCGGGGACTGACCTGGATGACGTCCCCGACGATCTTAGTAGTCTTGATGAGCAGCGACACGGATGGCCCAAACAGGCTGCCCGGGAAGTCCAGGCTGACCTTGTTGCGGTCGAACACGGGCACGTCGTCCGGCGCCTGCCTCGCGCCGCGCGGGGGCGGGGGCGGGGGCGGGCGCGGGGGCGGGGGCGGGGGGCGGCTCAACGTAGTGCCACTCTGCACACACACGCACACGCTCGGTCTGCCGTCTCGCTCGCTCGCGCCTCCTGAAACTCCTGCGCAACCGCTCCCTACTGCCGCGTAGCGTGTTCGCGTCGGTTTTGTTTGTTAGTAAGTAAAGTGTGATACTTATGCAGCGATGTTTGAATTGAACATGTTTAGTGTTCAAAATGAGGAAGAGGTTTGGGAAGTAGGTAGGTATAGTATAATTCTGAAATTTAGGATACTTTCTGAATACTGACAAGAATAAAAACAATTGTTTTCCATCTGGAAGTATAATTTATTGACGCAGTACAATAATTCATAATGAGCCAATACAGAGATGGTCGTAGTGTTGGGCCAAGTCGTCCGGTGACCTGCCACGTGTCGCGCGTCTCGTGGCGGCGGCGGCGGACGGGGGGGGGGGGGGCTGTGCGCTACAAGCTCCAAACTACATTACTGTGCTCAACTAAACAAACTACGAGTGACACAAACTAAAGCAAAACTGACATTGGTGCGCGCTTCGGGTTCAAGTACTAACTCATTTCGCTTGTTCAGGCTTCTCGTTGGAAGCGGTCGTTGTCGATGTACGCAGTCAAATGATGAAGTAAGTTAAGGCGTCGAAACACCGAAAAGCGCTAAAAGTGAACGTCCCGGTTCACCTTGCGCGTGCGCGTTGCGCGGAGGCCGCGGCCGGCAGTTTAGACTAGAGGGGACTAGAGAGGATCAACGGACTAGCGAGACTAGAGAAGATTAAAGTGACTAGCGCGGTGGGACTGCAGAGGTGATCGTGGCTTGTCGCTGCCAGTGGCATTCGCCAAAACACGACATATACAACGTTAGGTACGCAACGCACCCCGTAGTATGTATAGTTGGGCTTTTGACCGAAACCATGAAGTGTATGATGCATTGATGGCTTGTAGGAGCAGCGCCTACGTGTGTGCTGACTGCTGCTAATAGTATACATAGAATATAGAATAGATAGATAGATAGTAGAATATTACTACTAGCGAGATTATCACGTAAGGTAAAGTATGTTTTGCATGATCATGTCCCAAGTGACAGTCGCGGAGGCCATGCACATGCGCACACTTCAATAATTTGTTTGGTTGCTCCGCATTAGTATTTTAGTGCTCATACTGGTACATAACTCTTTGAACCACTTGTGTCGTGTTGACTAGAGCGAGAGCGAGCAGGCGCGAGAGCGGTGCCCTCACAGGAGCGTGGGGACGGCGGGCTGACTAGCGAAATTAATAAATCTGGCCTCTTTCATATTTACGGACTAAAGCTAATAATTCTTATAATAATTTGTGAGCTGTGCATAAATTAAGATTGGCAAGATAGTGTCGTTACCATTAGCGGGCAGCCGGCGACGCGGGCGCGGCGACGCGGCGCGTGCGTTGCCGACGCCGACCCGCGGGGAGCTATGTATGTACTGTACACTGTTTTACAAATTGGCGCACTTGGAGATCTCCTCATAGATATTAAGTTAGTTACTCGTCTTACAACTAAGTATATCTGTACAAAACAATGGATTAAAGAGTGAAATTATTTTAATTCGCTATTATTTACTGTCCAATAAATTAGAGAATTTTAGTCACTACAAGTGCATGGAGGCGCTACTGTTTCTTCTTACTTAATTTTATTTGACCTGGGAACGCTTTAGCTCGCTTCGAAGGCGACAATGATGATATTGGCGAATTGAGATGTTCGCGCCTCGTTTGCTCTCGGTATGTACAGTCAGCATCAAAAGTAGCTGGTTACTTTTGTACTCTGTCGTTTTACAGCCACGTACTTAGCGCCATACAAGATTGATATATGTTTTAATGTGAAAGAGTAAAAAAGTAACCAGCTACTTTTGATGCTGACCGTACAGTAGGTATGTGTTTATGTTTAAATACGGTTCAGAACCGAATCGGAATCGGCGGAATAAAACGTCCCCGGGCTATTCGGTGCAACCGGACGGGCGGGAGGTGACGTGCAGACAAACACACAGTTGGAAGGAATATTTTTAATATTACCACCGTTCACCTAATACTATTTACAATATAAATACAGTGCCGCGGCGAGAGGGCGCCGGGGGCGTGCGAGGAGGGGGGAGGGGGAGGAGGCCGCGGACTGTACATGCGGCGGGAGGGGACCGGGGGAGGGGGGGGCTGGGTGGCGGGCGGGTGGTTACGACGAGTCATCGTCCTCCTCGGAGGAGTCGATGGTCTCGACGGTGGCGCCCGCGCCCACGCCGCCCGACGACGAGCCGGACAGGGATGACACCAGCGAGAGGATGGAGCCGAGCCCGCTACCTCCGCCGCCGGAGCTGCCGCCGGCGCCGCCGGAGCCGCCGGACAGCCCGCCCAGCAGCCCCGACACGGCCTGGATCTTGGGCCCGATCAGCTGCAGCTTGGGCCCCACGATCTGTCCGATGAAGCCGCCGAGCGAGGCGAGTCCGTCGTTGCGCGGCGTCTCGATGCCGAGCGCGCGGTTCTTCTCGATGTTGGTGCGGTCCAGCGTCTCCACGAGCCGCGTCTTCGCGTCGATTATGGAGTTGATTTTCTGCAACACACGGTGGCGTGAGTCGGGCGGTCCCGGGGTGAGGGGAGCGGGGGAGGCGGGCGGGTACTCACCCCGAACACGAGCCCGAGCACGGCGTTCTTGACGCCGAAGGTGGCCTGCGCGGCGCCCTCGAACTTCCTCTTCTCGCGTCCCGCGGCGTCGCCGTCCGCGCTCGCCGCGTCCTGCACACACAGACACGCGCCGCGTCACTATACGAGTACGGTGCACGCACACATCGCCGGCACGCGCACACCACAAACCACAAAGCACTTCGCCATCACCAGTATTAGGCCACTGTCACCGAGAGAAAAAATTAGTTCCCATCGAGTTGCAAGCGTTTGTTCGTCCCATGTTCACAGCATTCAGACCGGCGGAGAGAGACGTGGGGAAACTCTAACACTCTAATTAAATAACTTGCAATAATTTACTCACGTCGCGGTTACTCGCATTCAAAGGAAATCGTAAACCAAATGCAATGTGTGTAGATTACGTGTTAGATAGAAAAAAAAACAGCTATATTTGATAAATGATACCTAACTAGCGGCCCGCCCCGGCTTCGCACGAGTACAATTGTCTAAAAAAGGTCTCTAAATAGAGGAATTTTACATTTGTCAGCTCCATTTTCCAACAAAACTAAACCTGCGCGAAGTCTGGGCGCGTCGCTATCATGTGAATCATATTTTATTATAAACCTTCCGCGAAAAATATGTAACTAATGGGCAACACCGCAATTAAATCCATCGCTTAGTTTAAAAGATCTAAGCGTACCTACAGACGGCGAAAAAAAATACTATGTAAAGATTATGTATAAATACATGAAAGCAGATATAAATTAAGGGCAAATAGGGTGTACAACTATGTATACGGAATGTATACTTGGACTACAGATGTGCAAGTTGCGGAAAGTTTCCAAAAAGTTGGAAAATTTCTCGAATATTTCCGGAAATTTGCACATGAAATATAGGAAATTTAAATTTAAGAAATGGAAAGTTTCAATCCCCATACAAAATTAAAGAAATATTCTGAAAAACCAACCCACCCACCTAATGATTTTTTTCAGACAAATTTTAAAAGACCCCGTGCAGATGACGATATTAGGCATTTTTATGTTTGTATTAAGTAGATGTAAGTAATCCTCAGTAGTCGGTGTCATAATGAAGCTCAATCGGCCGCGTACGCGTACGCGCAGTGCACGAGTAGTGATTATAAAAGAGTTTGATTTCGTTGGGTTCTTTTGGTGGTGTTCACGCAACGCCCCCCGCCGCCCGAGGCCCGAGTGCGATGCGCGAATTTTAATTCTCCTCATCGTACACATTATTTAAAAAAACCGTATCGTATAATTGTACAAATTGATTGTTATATTTATGATTAAATGTTTCCGTAGTTCGCTATCGTTCTTTTGCACCCGTGAGTCCGGTGGTGTTAGGGTTAGTTTACACCGAGAATGTGACGCTATATTTTACATTGAAAGCACATCAAATAAGTATTCGTTGAAGACGAAATAAATGTTGTATCTCTCGGAGTGACCGGACCCTGCGCGGAGGTTTGCCGAGCGACGCAGAGGGTTGCGCAAGCGCAGCCGCGCACGCGCCGCGGATGTGCGCGCCGCATACAATTGATGTATTATTTGATTCGGATTTCTGGTCTACACACGCCTTATGTAGCTAAACTTCGGTGAACCAGTTGTAAACACTGCTCATGGAGTTTAATAATGCTATACTGTCATATTAGTCCCCCCTTACCCCTTCGCATTTGGCGCCCAATGGCGCATAAGCTAGATGTAAAAACTAAAGTAAAAGGTTAAGACTGAAAACATGACATTCGGCGAATATACGAAGATCGACTATGGCCATTAATAATCGAAAAAATACACAGGACGTTAGACAGAATGCCTTCCAACCGCAACGTGGCCGGAACTGCTGACCGGACCGGACCGGACCTGCCCACACAATTCAATCACAGTTTAGGTATAGTTTAGCCGACTACAGTGAAACCGCAATTGAAAATCTATGTGCAGTCGACAGTTACGTTGCAGCAGGACTACTACGAAACTCGAAACTTGAAGTTCGTGTCGGACGGTCCCTCTGACACTTATACTATTTAATACGAGAGCGAGAGGGACGGTACGATTAGAACTTCTAGTTTCGAGTTTCGTAGTAGCCCTGCAGTTGCGAGACAGTATGCCTATCCCTTAGTGTCTGAGCGTGTGTGTTGGGCTGTATATCGGGGGTGCAGCGTCCGGGAGCCGCGGGCGAGGCCGGCGGCCGGCGCGGGTTGCGGTCCGCACCGTTCCGTTGCCCAACAAACTCGTCCGCTCTCGCGAGGCGACGCTCTACTATCGCTACTACGTGTCGCAAACTATCATACATTTGGAAAAGTATAGTTTTAAATGTTTTCCTCATCGCATTAATGTAACCGGGTTAAAAACGATTACTCAAACTGTGTTCGCGTCACGTCTATGAGCTACTCCACAGGCTGGGAGCGCGAGCATCCGCCGCGATAGTGCACGAGATCTGCGCTGCGATTGAGCTTTGTTGCGTCACGGCTGGGAACCGGCGCGCGCCGCAAAAAGCTCGCGCGTTGCGCAACGCCCGCTCCCGCTCCCGCCCCCGCTCCCGCTCCCGCTCCCGCTCCCGCTGCCGCTGAGCTCGCGACGCGCGGACGGCCGCAGGACCGCAGCTACGAGTACGAGTAGTGCGCCGGACGACAACTTTTACGGCTGCGGGTGCAAGCGGCTGCGGGGCAAGGTCGAGCTCCGGCTCCTTATGTAAGGAACAACTTATTTTTTGCAACGCGCCCTCAAATTCGCGAGTGAAGGGCGCTGCGCGGCCGCCGCGGGCACGGCACTCCGACACTAGGTATAGGCCCTTGGAGACCATAGAAATGCTCATTTCAAAATGAAATATGGATTATTTGTAGGTTTAATTTAGTGATAATCATTTAGCAATAGAATATGGCCGAGATTAAATTAAGAAAATTGAGTGAGATAATTTCAATGATCAAGGGACCGATTCATTAAATCACTTAGATACCACTTTTAAAAATGTAAACCTGTATATTTCTACACAAACCATATAGCTCAATTGTTACTTGTCAAGATTAATTTTATACCTGAAATGACTTTGTATTTCAAATCTAAGACCATTTTTCGAATCACGTGATTTAAAAAATTGGTCCCCAGCGTATAGAGCGCACTTAAACTTTTAAATATTTAATAATAGCAACTCAGTATCGCGTGATGTTGCTTGCTTCATTCAATCATGTCAATAATATGGTAATTGTTGCCATTATTAGGTTTTAGAATTGTACGTCTGTACGTTCTGGTGTGCCATTGAGGCGGGCGAGCGTCGGCATACTAACGAGCGTCCGCGACCCTCGGCCACTCGGCGGCGCCCGCGATGCTAAATAAAATATAAATACGTACTGCACATGGTAACGTTGTTGGTTAGTAAATAATATTTGGTCATTGAAGTAATGTATAAATGTACTCGAATGCAAAGCGGCGGCGGTTGCGAAGGAGTGTCGGCGGAAGGCGGGGACGAGTTGCGCCCGACAATTAGTAAATAAATTATGTATGAGGTTAACATAAGAAATGAATCAAATGAAATCCGTGATGGCTAAGTAAAGTAAAAGTAAAGAACAAGTAAAAATTTATGGCCATGAAAACTATACAGTCAAGAAAATTAATTTACGTCCCAGGGTGGAACCTTTTCATAATAATTTTTTGTCGTGATTTCTTTAGGTTCCACCCTGGGTAGTGATTTATAATTTCCTTGACTGTACATACTAGATAAATTTTTATATAAGATATACCTACCGATGACTCCACACTATAGTATCGATCACTGTCCATAGCAACCAAAAGAACAAAATAAGAGTTACCCATTTGCATGTCAATGAACTATGTACAACTTTTCTCCTTGATCCTCCGCTACCACGTCAAGAAATAAAAAAACTTGAAAACTGTGGCAAGTCTATCTAGATAGACTAACCACCGCCACCTAGCCGCCGCTAGCGGCAGATCCTAAAGTTGCAATTATCGGTAACTGCGGTGATTTCTATGATTTTGACACAAAAGTCTGTGGATGTGGTAGTATCGGAGGAACAAGGTAAAATGTTGTGGTTCAAGAGTTACCAATATTTATTTGGTAAAGTTTGATATTTTTAACCATTTTGTCAAGTGACACCTTCAAGCGCTCGAGTGTTTCATGTGGTTCATTACATGCGGCAGGCGCCGCTCGGCCATAGTTTATTTCAAACTGTGCAATTCTCTAATCTAACCAAACATCTTACGCGGATTGATCGTTGCGCTAGGCAGAGAATAATAAATAATAAATACCTAATAAATAAATACAGCTTGGGACGATTGACACCAATTCATCTAGTTCCAAACTAATTAAAGCTTGTAGCTATTATGGATAACAGGCAACAGATAAACATTACTAATAATATCATACATCCAAGGCTCGAACAAAAACATTCATATTTTTCAAACAAATATCTACCCCCCGGTACTTCAAGCTTCAAGCTTCGTTAGTTCCCACACCACTAGGTTGTCCGTTCGTCTGGTATACCTTGACCTGTTCGCTTGCAAGCATTGTACGGAGTCAGGTGTCTCGTTGGTCGCGCGTCGGCGGCTGCCGGCTGCGCCAGCGGGCCGCAGTGTAAGGGCTGCGTCTGCGGCGGCTCCGTGAAAGGACTCAAATGACTCATAGCGTGTGCGTCCCATATCGGTACACATATGCAAACCAGGTACACAATGAGGGCTATCGCGTATGAATTCGCCACTAGAGGCGCTAGTGTAGCGTGAGGTCTCCGAAATGTCAAATCTCATAGTTTTTGAGTGAGCTACGCGGGTTTAATAATTTTGTGAATATTTTGTAATATTTGAAATTAATTATGGCAAAAATGCGTTCCGGGGCAATGAATGTCTGTGTTTTGAGAAAGTTTTGTCTTTCGGAAACCTTTGTCCTCCCTTTTTTCCGAACAAAACGGGGACTATGCAACACTGTGGCATGCTCGATATTTTTATGGTACGGTTTTAAGGTGTATTAAATATGATTTTAATCTAAACTTTGTTTTCACGCCCGTAATAACAGACTTTGAAAGTCATACTTAAAAACCTCACGCAACAGTGCGCCATCTAGTAAGACAAAAAACGATAGCCCTCATTACGTGCATTCTTGCTTCATGAGTTCTAATGGTCCCATAGGTAGAGCGACATTATACCACAGTATATACGAACAAATCGATCGAAACGAACACACTCACACAGACACGCGCTCTACACGGCCTCTAAGGGGGTCTCGCGGTACTGCAGTCGCCTTAACTTATATATACACTGTGATTATACTGATTCGGGACCATTTCGTCACCTGATATATATTATTTATTTATTTATGCCTTTCTGCATATTCTGTGGCTAATAAAAGATTTTCTATCTATCTTTATAAATACTCTTTGACGTCGAAAGAACTCGTAAACCACTGAACTAAAGATTATTATTTTTTCTGATATGCAAGGTGATCATTATTCACTTTTTACAGTACTGTAAGACTTGTATTTTTGATAGTTATTTACTAGTTATCTAAATCAATTTGTATCGAGAAATTTTAAATGAACGGCACAACATGGTCTACACCAAATCTAATCGGTAGTATTATGAAATACCTATATCGGCCTAGACCCCAAGGCCATGCATGCATGCAGGCCTAGACCCCAAGGGCCCGGGTGGGGCCATAGGATTTTGGTCGCGCTTTTGACGCTGGCACGGACCAACGTCGTGCTAACTACCTGACTTCGTATAATCCTACCAGCGAACGGGTCGACTTAAGGCTGTTAAGTAGTTGATGCGGACGGTGTTTGTTTAGAGAACAACCGCCACGCCGCAGCAGCGGGCCGCGGTCGCCTCTCGTAATGAATACATAACGATTGCGAAACGACGCCCGCCGCACGCGCACCGCACTGCTGCGCTGACCGAATCAACCCTCATTTATAAAATGATATATCACTACTCATTTTGTGAATACAATTAATAAACAAAATCTATTCGGATTCAATACTGAAGTTAGAGAATTACTTAGTCGATAGTGAAAGGTTGGTTCGAGTTTGCATGTAATACAGAGAATGCATGTTTTACGTAATAGTGCAGAGTTCATCAGATGGGAAATTATGTGCTTTGAATACTAACAGGCGGGCTGAATGGCGGCGCGCGAGCGTTGCGGTCGTTTGTCGTCGGCGCCGTGACACACATGCGCTGACCCACTTGACATGGTTTACCTCAGAGCGAGCCCGCGCTGGCTCCGCAAGCGTTGCGTTTGTGAACTGTCAGAGAGCTGTCCGTCCATCCCCCAGGAACGACACCGGCACCGGCACGGCCCATGTTGCCTCTCAGGTACAGACTCGTTATTGAAGAACACTTCGCTCCGACAGAACACCCGGAAGCGGCCGAGTGCCGTGCGTGGTTACTTAAGCTTGTTAACCAATCGTAATAACATACTAAAGGTACGTTCGCACCACATACTGTAACACGATGGTTTTTGAACCAGACACATCACTCGACTTCGAGCATGATAAAGGAATGATGATTGATGAAACCTAAGATTATCAGAAGCACAACTCAAAAGGTTACAATAATAAACATACGAGTGGACACGAAGTAATAATGTAAAATTGCAAGGGATATTTTCAGGATATTCATCATATTTATGAAAGTAATGTGTCGATGTTTTGCTTCGGATAGCCTTTCATGTCGATAGCTGCTGACGGGCACCGCGTGAGGACAGTTGGGGCAGGTCAGAGAAGCAGTGGAAGCGTTAAATGTGGGAATACAAGTCGGGGCTCACATCGAGGGGCTGCAGCGCGTCATCGTCTGCGAGCTGGCGGCGAAGGCGCGGCGCGCGGCCGGGAGCAGCGGCGGCGGCGAGCGCGAGGCAGAGCGCGAGGGCGAGGGCGAGCGGACGGAGCTGTGCGGGCGACATGGCGGGCGCCGGGAGACTGCCGCAGCAGCGCGCGCGCCGGCGGCCCGCGGAGCGCCGCCGCCGCGCGCCGGCCTTCACCTCGCACCTCGCGGAGAGAGTGCGTGCGCGCAGCGCGCAGGGATGCGGCCCGGGGACCTCGCGCCTGCGCCCGCGCCCGCGGGTCGCCGGAGGTCCGTAAGTTCAAGTAGAGGGCCTTCGTCTCTCAAACACATCCGAGGACTTGGTCCGCGCCCTCGCACGTGCTGCGGCGCTCTGAAAACTATAGGTCTCTGCGGCCGCTGCTATTGCCCACATACAAATCCACATACACATGGAGCCTCATGATTGAACAAAGGTTTTACTTCCAAATATATTTAAAAAAAAACAGACCCAAAAACATAAATGTAGACGATTCTCTTGCGAAGCACAGAGTGGTACTCAGCTCAGCCTAACATCTGGAAAGGCTACCAGCAATCAGATAATCTCACTGAAAACATTTCATGTAAATTGACAGTAGAGACTCGCACTTGTTTTGAACTTGTGACAGCACAAATACCTTAATTGCTGTACTCGTATTGTACTGTATGAACGGAGTGCCCGGATGTACATGTCGGCGGCCGATCGTAAAATCCACCAAATCACGAAATTCCTAGGCATATCGTGAAATGGCGCCGTTTCATGAATTGGCTAAGGGACATCCGCCATTCGCCATATCGTTCAAAACTCAACGTTTAACGATTTGCTTAGTGACGTTTAGGTAAATCATGAAATTCCTAGGCATATCATGAAACGCCGCCATTTCATGATTTGGCCAGTTTAGGCAAACATGAAACTCCTAAGCACATATCATGAAACGCCGCCATACTCGGTTCTGGCACTTCGCCGGCCGCTGCGTGCGTTGTTGTGCGATGTGATCACAATTAATACTAACCACTCCTCGCTTCGCTCGTCGTTCCTAAATTTTTCTTTTTTTCGGCATATCACGATGTGCCCAGTATAGAGCTAGGAATATCGACGAATGCGTTACTCTAATATTTTTTTACGTGAAAGCAAGTTTCCTTGCGGTGTGTGCTCCTATGTGGTTTTAGGTTTGTTTCAATAAAATCGGCTTAGCCATTTTCATGATATTGATTTTTGAAATTACAAGTTCGGGGATTTCTCAACTTTTAAGTTGGTTATGTTATGGGTCGATGCTTTAAATCAATGGTCTTTAGGTACATACCTACTGGTTAACCATTGCGGCATGTGTTATGATATGAGTGGTCACGTATGCGACCTGCTGGCTCTAGGGCTCTTATTTCATAAACGTGACAGGTTACATGTGACACTGACAATTTGGTTGAAATTGCGCAGCTAGGTCGATGAGCTAGGTACTAGGTACTAAAAATCCCGGTTAAACATCGAACTCAGTCTCAGTTATCAATGTACAGTTGTGTTTATAAACTTGTGAGCAAAAATTTGATCAAAAATATCTGAAAACGACTCTGTTGTTAACGGCGTAGAGGCGTGTTCCGATATTTTATTATAGTATATTATACTAACCATAGCGATAAGATTATAATTTGTAAATACTAACACTATGGATTCAAAAGTCCGCAATAAATGATTTGTATTTGTATTTGATATTTTGGATCAAATTTTTGCTCACAAGTTTATGAACTCGACTGTATTCCAAATCGTAGTCGTCGTAATCACTGTCATTTGTCATGTTTATGTCGTATTTACCTTACTGATGTTTTACTCAGCGAATCAGAATCATGTTCATAATTTTTAGGGTTCCGTACCTTAATTAGCAATAATGAAACACCTTCGTCGTTTCGTCTGTCCGACCCTTTTTCTCAGGAACACGTGGAGGTATCAAGTTGGAAATCTTAATTTATACGTCTGTCGGTTTTGTCAATAATCAAAAAAAATACCCCAAACTGCGTTTTTGCTTAGGAGAGGAGCTCTGTTAACCCTAAACTATATTTATTTAATTATTTTGCTTTTGTAATAACGTATTTATTTTTTAATTTATTTTTATAATTGCGTGTAAATAAATGATTTTATTTATTTATATTTTATAGATACCTACAAATGTAGGGAACCCTCGGTCGCGAGTTCGCGATCCTGACTCGCACTTGGCCGGTTTTTTTTACTTTTAAACGGTACAGAGGGCCTACTCCGAAGTTCTAAAATTGAAGTTCGTGTCGTACCATCCCTCTCGCTCTCGTATTAAATAGTATAAGTGTCAGAGGGACCGCACGACACGAACTTCGAGTCTCAAGTTTCGTAGTAGCCCTGCTGGGGCTTATAATTGTCTGACGTTCTCGGTATCGCAATAATTTTCAGCACTTATTTATTTGTATCGCACGGTGCTAGGATGAAGCGATGACCGCGACGGCGGCGGCTGCGCGGAGTCACCTCCAGGACTTCACAGTAAAACAAAATACATACAGGCCAACCAATTTTATTCATAAAATAATTCCTTGACATTCCTTAATATAATAATAATAATAAATCTTTATTTCGCATAAGTAAGAATTAGGTACGACATGTTCATGCTAAATAAATAAAAAGTAAAATACTAATGCGAAAAAGGAGTCCACTCAGCACTTGATAATAAAAATAAATGATTATCAAATGGTAATGAATGATTTGTACTCTTCTTGATGCACTTCGGAGTATAGACTTTGATACTTACTTGGTACACGTAGTTACAATATTTAGGTGGGGGGAGGGTATTGGAAGGACCTTCAAATATCTTTGGTCTATATTTTCCTCACTGTTTTCCCTTATAGGGGAAGATCTGTGTATTTAATTTGGTTTTGCAGCCACATAAGGCTGCGTTTTCACCAGAGATGTGCGAGGCATGTGTTTGTCATGAACCAATAGGAACGCTTCATTCACCTCCCTCACACAGCTCAGCTCTACAAGTAGTAGAAACAGCTGAGCGGAGCGACGGTAGGTAAATAAGCGTTTCTATTTATATTCATTGTAAGCTTTGGTGGAAACGCAGACTTAGGTACTCGAGCTCAGTGAGAGCCGGCGTGTTCTTTGCATTCAGCTCAATAGTATTCCATCAAATAATTTGGATTGAATTTTAATTTATTTAACGTTTACTTTTATGTAGTACGTACGCGGCGTACGTAGTGAAAACTACAATTTTAGAAAATATTTAAAATATACTTACACAATACTTACAACTGCAATTTTTTTATATGTATATTTTCAGTCTATTAGCTAGTTTTTGACTTCATCAAAAACAGAATTGCTGACAAAAACCTCGATAGATTATATTTTTAAAAAGAGCCTTCATTTACACGTTAAACCAAATATTATGAAAACTATTGTGAATATCAACACAAAATTTGCTTTATTAAATAGTTTTTAGTAGATTTAGATATATGCTTCATAGATTTTCAATAGGTTGAAAAAGTCCAAAAAAGATTTGTTGCACATTTAACACGTAGTTGCAAAAAAATAAGGGTACTTAGAAGCTATCTTTCACGTCTGAGATTCTTTAAAATTGGTTCACTGGCAGACAGAAGAGCCATGATTGATTTGGTGTTTTTAAAAAAAATTGTGACCAGCACTTTGGACTGCCCTGATTTATTACAGAAAATTAAATTCCGTGTACCTCTTAAAACCCCTAGATCATGCAATATTAACAGTATTCAATTATTTAGTTTAAGTAAGCATCATACTAATTTAAAGCTGCATTGTACGCGAAAGCGTATGTTCGCAGTTTACCAGAAGCACCAACATTCCCCTCGCCACCTGTACTCATCCAGCTTTTTATCTATAAAAAAGGTGTTTAATAAATAGCACTATAGTTTAAATAACTTTTTAATTAAGTTTATATTTTAGAGAAAATTAAGTTTTCTTTTTTTCTCTCTCTTTTCTTTTCTAATTTGTTATTATTATTATCAAAATACTTGTTGTTATCAAATGTTTCAAAATAGTGCATGCGGTGTCCTTCTGTAACTGATGAGGCACTTAGTGTTAAATTGTACATGTATCTTGTAAACATATGAAAAAGTGTACTTGTTGTTGAAGGTCCTAATAAATAAATAAAAAAAATGCATTTTTATCTTAAAAAATATTTATTTAATTCCATCCGCTTCTGCTGCTTACAAAAAACCTCGTTTTTATGGACAGCTTACGCTTGACAAAAAAAATACTAGGCCAGTATTATTTTCAAAAAACAATACCTACTTGAAGGATTTTAGGACACTCCCTTTTACTACTTCTTATTTTTTTTTTATGATTTGAATTTCCTCGTACGGTGCCTATTAAAAAAAAATGAATACTTGATATATATTATTATTTTTACAGCTAAAAATTACTTTCATGCATAGAAAAAACGACCCGGCCACGGCCACCGCCAGCTTTTCGTTTGGTATTGCACCGAACTCTATGAAAGTATATTCTGTCCGGGATTCTCAGTTCACTCTGAGTACATCGCCTGCGATGATTGATCGCTCGCTTTTGGATGTAATTTGGTATCCCGATATTCCCACGAGATACAATCTTAAAATTTTAACTACTAGGTGTAGAAAAAGTAGTGTAGAAACATGAAATTTTTCGCGGCTGTTCTTCATGCATCGTAAATAAAGACCATGTAGCAGTAATTTAGTAAAATTGCATGATTTCCATTAAACTGCTGGTTCTAAGGGTTTACGACTTCAATAAAACTATCATTTCATTATCATTATTGGGATCTAAACAATACCCACGTAAGCAAGTTGTCCATCTGCCGAAGGTTAATACTGAGACAAATTTTAATACCTTCCTCTTCTCATTAGAGAATATAATTATTATAACATATGTATGTATGTCACTCCCACATCCAAAACAAATCAGGCACGAAAAACCTCATAAAATGTTAAAATCAATAAAGCCCGTTTCAGTTGATATTAATATTCAGTGAACAAGGAGGTAAAATATGCATCGTGCGGCGACCGCGAGCACCGGGACAGCCGGCATCACACCACCAGGTCGGCGACCTCCTCCGAGGATTCGTTGGTGCCGACGGCGGCGGGGTTGTCATGGCCGCCCGAAGACGCGCCCACCGAGGCCTCGAACAGCGGCAGCACGGTGTCCGCGCCGATCAACGCCGACAGCTGCGCCAGCGTGCTCGTCTGCGAGAAGTACATCGGGCCTACCAGCTGCAGCTGCGGGCCCGTCAGGATGCCCAGCAGCTGCCCGAAATCCACGTCGCCGCGGCGGCCCCCTGCCCCTGCTGCCCCTGCTGCCCCTGCTGCCCCTGCTGCCCCTGCGCGCTCGCGACCGCTGGCCGCTGTCTTCGCATGCGCGCGCTGTATCACAAAAACAAAATAAACCCACGTAATGCTGATAATAGTGTGTCACGACGAGGCAACGTGCTGCACCGCGGCGCCGCGCTGTTAACGTTACGACGCCGCGCCGTGAATGTGGCCAGGCCCTTACTTACAGCAGGTAAATAACATTTATCGCTAGCCATACCAAAAATCTCCTAGGCTTACAGATTGTTAGAAGAAATATAGACGAGCATACGTACGGTTCTTATAGTGTCGGGGCATGTACGGGCTGGCAGTTGTTGCGGAGCGGCGGCTGCGACGGCGGTGGCGAGCAGCACGAGCACGAGCACGAGCGCGGGTCGGAGCGGCGCGGGCGACATGGCGGACGGCGGGAGACTGCCGCGGGCACCGGCTGCGCCCGCCTGTCAGCGCGCGCGGGCCAAAGGTGCCGCCACCTGCACCTCACAACTCATCGCCTGCTGATGTGGAAAGGTTCAAAGGTTTCCGGAGATGAGCAAGCCGCTTGCCGACGAAGCACTTCGATTTTTGCTTCAGACCTATTTATTTTACATTTTAATAAAAAAATTGATTGAAAAGATTGACTACCTTGTGCCCGCGATTTCATCAACGCAAAGATACTATTTATATGTAGTAAACTGCCGTAGGATATCGTAGATATATAACTAAAGTCCCTCTGTTGAGATTTCTGTCCTTATTCAAACACTCACCCCTACTTCGATAATTCAAGAATTTTATTTTATTGACTAAATTTTTATTTCTTATTTACTGACTTCAAAAAGGAGGAGGTTATCAATTCGGGTGTATTTTTTATGTATGTTACCTCAGAACCCTGTCATTTAAGAACTGATTTGATTTTTTTTTTTGCGTTCGTCTAGGAATGCTTTCAATTAGGTCCCATAAGCTCCAAATCAGGATCTGATGATTGGATCCGAAGGAAATCGAGGGAACTCTTCAAATGTTATAGGGACACCTATGGTAATTTTGATATATCGTCACTATTTTGAAAAAATCTCGTATCTAAAATCAATTATGTCAACAAAATTGAACCTTGATGTAATGTCTATAAAGTTCACTCGGAAAAATTATATATTTTGAGCTACGAGTTTTTTTTAAAGTAGTGACGATAAGTCATAAGTCATAAGTCATTTATTTATTTAGTCATAAGATATTTAGTAGTTACTCGTGCATTTGCTCTTGATAATCATCATTTGACATTTGAGTTACTACTCAATAACAAGTATTTCATGGGTTGAATTTCAATTACTTTAACACAGTTGCTAAACCATTTGTGCTCCTCGTAATGCATGTGGTGAAATGGAATGGGTGGTGAAGCACCAGGACTCCTGAGTAATGAAACTTTCTGCACCAGAAAAAGCAATCTTTTGTAAAAGGTGACGAGCAGTTGACATTAAACTATTATATCTTAGATTATTTACACTAAAAAGGGCGAAAAAAAAATTATAACAAAAAATTTAACCGACTACAAAAAAACCAATGAAAATAATTTTCTACCAGCCAGTGATTGAAGCCCAATATGTAGTGCGTAGGTGAGGTAGACGACTATAGGTCCACTCCTGCTGGCTCGTGCTGAGGCACCGACTTCAGACTGGTAGAAAAATATTTTCATAGTTTTTTGTAGTCGGTTCAATTTTTTTTTTTTTTTTTTTTGCTATCCTAAGTCCAATTACTACGTTTAGTATTCCATCAAGAAGTTCACAATACTCCTTTCCCTTTTCTTAGACATTGAAACTTCAAAATGTTTTTCCTTACCATGCAGCTCTTTAATTTTGAATCACTTTGCAATACTTACGAGGACACCCCCTATTTAGAAAACCCTATTTAATATGAAAACCGATTAATTGGGTATACGGTTTACAGGACTTTCAGCGATCTCCGCCGCCCATTATATGACAACTGGCGTGCCATTGGAACTGCAGCTGTGCTTTGTGGGTCTTAATTTTTAAGCTGCGAGTTTAATATTGGACTAAATGGACAAAATCATTCTTATTTTTAATATAACTGCAAAAATATTGTTTTCTAATTGTATCCGAACCCCGTCCGCCGTTTGTATTCCGTATAAAATGGCCCTATAATATCCTCTTTTACAGCCTAGAAACCAGTTTTAATTTCTTATGTTAAAGCACCGTTTCCACCAGCGATGTGTGAGGATGTGTGTTGCGAGGAATATCTTCATTTATTTCGCCTCGCTGCGCTCAGCTGTTTCCACCAGAGATGTGCTGTGCGAGGATGTGTAAATGAAGCGTTTCTATTGGTTAATGAAAAACACATCCCTCGCATCGCAACACGTCCTCGCACATTATTGGTGGAAAACATCGTAAAGAGAATCTGTTCTCATTTTCTATGGCCAAGGGTTTTGGCTGGGTGTTGATGTGTCAGTCAGTCAGTCAATTGTTCTCAGTTTAATAAATATTTATCTCAGCGTTGCGACAGGGCCCTATTTTGAAATATGTATGTACTCAAGTTTTACAAATTTTACTTTTTTTGTTTCGACGCTCCATATCCATCTTATTTACCTACTTATTTGTTGTTTTTTGTGAAAGATAAACCTCATAATTGTCTGATTGTTGTGTGTTTTTCACCATCGTTGCGTGTTATGTTGTTAGGTACTTATAAACTGTTGTTGTAGGCCCTTACAGGGCGTCTTGGACACCTTTTGTAATGAACATGACTTAACAATAAATAAACAAATGGAATGGTTGCTGTGAACTACTCGTGTCGACGTTAAACGTCTGAAAATAAATAAGTTTTATTTTTATTTATTTTATTTAAACAATATAAATGATGGAGGGATGGGCCAAAAATGAATTTTCAGTATTAATTCAAACTAAAAGTTCATTATAATTCTCAAACCTCTAACATCTTTCAACAGCCCCCTGTCTCGTGTGCGAAAGATGGTTTTTGCCGCTCGGTTACGCGTCTATTGTTTTTACTAGCTTTTATTTAACTTGCCCTGTTCAATAATAATTTTCTTCGTAATAGTGTATATACGCACGAAAACAAATTCAAATCAAAAGTTTATTATTATATTTATTGGCTATACCAAGGGTCTATGGGGGAGGATTTTTCCCAACAGTGAACATCCTATGGCTGGTATGATGATGATGACACCTATGGTCAAGAAACTTGTGTGGCATGCGAGTTCTGCTAGTGGCGAATTGGATCCTGAGCTCTGAAGTAGGGACGAGGAAGGGTTGGTTGGGCTATGTCATCAAAACGAGGCAATTGTTGATTTTCATATGTTTATTGTTGACTTTCATATTTTTATTTTTATAGAAAAAGGCTAAAATTTAACAAACTTTCCTAATTAAACTCTCGCACTTAACAGACACTAAGGATGTAGCTGGCTGGCCGATACATGATGCCCAAAGGATCGCCTATCTGTCTGTCTGTCTGTAGCCTGTTAAAATACTAATTATGAATTTGTCTCTTTCACATTATAATCTGGCGTTGGAATAAAAACTTACTAGGTAACTCTGGATACTTGGCCACGGTACTGTGTACTCACATTAAATGAAAGTTATAAATATTGTATTTTAGTAGCAGCCGCGAACGCTCTTGACTTGACTGTCCGTTTGATGTTAAGATGAGGCGCGAGAAATACGATCCGTCAGCCAAGAGCGCTGCGCGGATGCCCCGCACTCAGGGACAATGCTCGGCTACACCGAAACAATCTTAACGCCAAGTCGACCCAATCTGCAAAGAGGCCCCTCAGTCTCAGTTAAGTGTCGTACCAAATGAATATCACCTAAACCCCGTTGATGTGCGAGGAAGCGTTGCATGGGTTGCGTGGAATGTGTTTACGGAGACAATAGTAACGTTTATTTATCTATCCTCGCTCAGCACAGCTCTAGTGGAAACAACTCAGTGGAGCGAGGATAGGTAAATGAAACGTTTCTATTGGTTCATGAGACACTCCTCGCAACGAACCTGACTACGAGGACGACCGGATAGCTAAGTGGTTAGAGAACCTGACTACGAAGCTTGAGGTCCCGGGTTCGAATCCCGGCCGGTGCAGATATTTGTATGAATAATACGAATGTTTGTTCTCGGGTCTTGGATGTTTAATATGTATTTAAGTATGTATTTATCTATATAAGTATGTTTATCCGTTGCCTAGTGTTCATAGTACAAGCTTTGCTTAGTTTGGGACTAGATCAATTGGTGTCAAGTGTCCCATGATATTTATTTATTTTATTTACTTAACGCATCCTCCCACATCTTTGCTGGAAACGCAGCGTTAGGTCCGTTGTCGTTCCGCCTGTCCGTTTACCTGTATATTACTGTAAACATCATAACAACAAATAGTTACCTACAAATTAAGTAAAGGCAATACAAGAAGCGTTTTTACTAGATCCTAACATTTGCAATTTTACGGAATCCCTACTTGGCCGGTTTTATTTTCTGGTATATCTAGTACTAAAACGGGTCATTTCATTTTCACAACTCCATTAGGCCTGAAAACATGTATGTCAGTCTAGATACACCTACTAATATTAAGTAAAAAATAGGAGATAGGAGACCGACGGAGAACCTGCCGTCAGCCAGCGTCACAGCACAAGGTCCGCGACGTCCTCCCCGGAGGTGGCGGGGCCGAATGCAGTGGGGTCGGCCATGCTGCCGGAGGCGGCGACGGCGGCCTCGTACAGCGGCGCCACCGACCCGGCGCCCACCAGCGCCGCCAGCTGGCGCAGCACCGCCGAGCTGGCCCACAGCTGCGTGCTCAGCAGCCGCAGCGTCGGACCCGTCACCAGCCGCACGAAGCGAACCGAGCCTGACCCGTCCTCCGAGTCATACGCCTGGCGGGGGGGCCGCCCCGGGCCCCCGTCTGCGACCTCCGCCTTCTGTTAAACGTGACGGACGGGTTACTTTATGAGACAGCACTCGACAGCAACGGTCGGAACCGCTCAAGATGACAACTACGTTGCTGAACTTGAAGATCTGATTTTAATCGTGGGGCATCACAGTTCCAACGGGTAAATCATGAAGTCACTAAGAGTGGTTAATATCTCGTAGCAAACATATCGAAATTCAGTACCTATGTCAAGGGTCAAACTAAACCATCGTCAAGTAGAAACTGATTGATAGTTGGATACTGAGACGTATATTTTTGATCAGCGATCAATTAAATCGATGTGATCGTTCATTCTCGATTCGAATACTTCAACAGTAATTTAGAATTCGAAAAGGCACAAGGTAGTTCTTTATGAAAGTTTCCAAGTAACTGTAGTCAGTGCAGTTCTTACAGCGTGGGTCCCGAGCGTGGGTCGGGCGCGAGCTGGCAGCTGCTGCGCGGCGGCGGCGGCGGCGACGGCGACCAGCAGCGCGAGGACGAGCGTGGGGCGCAGCGGAGCGGGCGACATGGCGGTGCCGAGGCTGCCGCCGGGGGCTGATATGCGCCTCTCAGCGCGGTGGGGGCGGGCCAAAGGTGCCGTCACCTGCGCCCGCGACGACGCACGCACGAGGTCGCCCCGAGACAATACAGCAATTGTTTTTTAAATACTAAAGCCGACAAACAGGCATGACAGTAACCTGTTGGTAAGTCACTGCCACTATCCACGGACCTAAAGCACCATTCGGACTGTTGGCGGTACCCACGCTTTTTAGACTAAATGAGTGTCTTTATTGTTCTTCATTTTTTTCCCGCATTCATGAACGAGTTGGAAACACAGTACATCCGTACTAGCGCCAGGCTGGTTTACATACCAGCCCAGATTGCAGGTGTAAGCAGGAAGGCGGATGCAAGGAAACGTGTCTCAAGTGCAGGGATCGGTGTAAAATGGCGTAATGTGCAGGGATTATATGAAGCGGGTGGTTCTACCGTAAATATTACATGCACGTTCCCATAAGCTTTAACAAACACTAGGCCAGCTTTTGGCTTATTTATGGTGCCTTTTGGATACTCGTAGAATGCAAAGGATGATGGTATTAAAAAGCTAGATGGTACTAAAAATGCCAAAATAACTATATGGGTGTGCACATGCCAGGGGTTCATCATAAAAATAGTAAAGCACTTTCAAGTACCTGCTCATAACAAGTGCTAGTTATTGTCGTCTTTGAAATGATTCAACAATTTTTGTCTGAATGACGTGTATATCATCATCATCATCATCATCAGGAGACCCATTTGCTCGTTTGACATCCAGTCGAAAAAAAAAAACACATCATCATTCCAGCCTATATGCGTCCCACTGCAGGGCACAGGCCTCCCCTCAGAATGAGAGGGCTTGGGCAGTAGTTCCCACGCGGGCCCAGTGCGGATTGGGAACCTCACACACACCATTGAATTGCTTCGCAGGTTTGTGCAGGTTTCCTCACGACGTTTTCCTTCACCGTAAAGCTCGTGGTAAATTTCAAATGTAATTCCGCACATGAATTTCGAAAAAACGGGGTTTGAACCCACGATCTTCTGCTTGAGAGGCCATAGGTCAAACCACTCGGCCACCACGGCTTCAATGACGTGTATATGAATCGTTCAAATATCAATGTGATAATATGTGTTTCGATTTCATTATATGTTCTCATTATACGATTCAGGGGACAGAATTTACCAAGATTGGTTCTGTGCTTTTCTGTAACGAAAATATTGTTGATGGGATATCTCGGGATGGTACGAGTACGTGGTACCTTGAGACTTGTGATTGAGGACCGCTCGGCTGGAGCAGACAGTGTCCCATGCACGAGTTTGTGGAGGGTCAGTAAGTCTGCTATTTGGCGGCGTTGTTCCAGCGTGTGAAGTCCAAAGTGAGACAATACCATAGACAGATGCGCCTTTTTTTCCTAATTCTGAATTTAATTGAATTTTACAGAAAAAAATAGTTGTGCCCGTTTTCGTTATGACGGCAGTACGCTTTATACTAGGTTAGGTAAATGTCGTTACCGTACTCACTTTGCGAGAAAATATCTTGAGTTGCGATTAATTATTGGCGTCGATGACCAATCGCTCATAAATGCAGAGCCGCCAGCCCAGCGACGGAACGAAACTCGCAAGATGTTTGTATTATTTTCAGCACCATGTAAATAAAGCTTTATGGTCCTACGAACTTATATTCACTATCTCTTTCTATAGCCATCTTATTATAACGTTTGACAGGTAGAAATGGTGATCCCAATTGTAACCATGTCGTACCAGGGTGGACCTTTGAGCTACTTACTAGTGTCATGTTGACATCCCATACATTTGCCAAAGAAATCATAAATTGAAAATACAAACTGAAATATAGAGCCACAGAAAAACCAGAAAAGTAATACCAGCATTGAGAATCGAACCCAGGTCCTCGGCATTCCGTGCCGCGTGCTATACCGCTACACCACTGCTGGACAACGGTACAGACACGAATTTCCCCTATGCACCACATATCTCAGCTTGTTTGTTTCTTATTTAGCCACTTAAGCAGTGACGCTAGCGACATCTATACCGTAGCCCTCATCGAGAAACTTTCTTTCTGAGCGGTTAGTTCAAATGGAATGCCGAAAGTTTCTCGATCCAAGACGATCCCATAGAGCTTATGGGAACGGAAGCAATACCATGCCCTCGTTACCGCTCTGCTTTCAGAGCATGACATGAGTGCGTGTGAGCTAACTTTGGGGGCGGCAGACGTGAACTTACCTTCGAAATCCAAAAGCTTAATGGTTACTTGACCTGAAATGTATATTTCAGAACTAAATTATTGTTATTATTATTTTAAAATTTATGACGGTGGAAGCATTCTACACTTCCACTGAACTTAGATATAGTTTAGATATAGTTAGTGTTTAGTATTGTAACTAAGGGACCCCATACATCCCTGTATTTCTTTTATTATTATTTTTTGTATTTTTTTTTTCTATACAATAATATAGTTTTTAAGTATTTTATTTGTAATTATATTTTTATGAAAAAATGACTTTCTGCCAAGTTTCTTGCGGCGCATTCTTCTTGGCAATGATGGTCTTTCCGAAAGCGCTGGTAGTTTAAATAAATGACGTGTAAAAGTGCCCATTGCGGCCTATTTACTGAATAAATCATTTGATTTTTTTTAATTTGGTTGAGGGCTACGGTATAGATGTCGCTAGCGTCACTGCTTAAGTGGCTAAATAAGAAACATACAAGCTGAGATATGTGGTGCATAGGGGAAATTCGTGTCTGTACCGTTGTCCAGCAGTGGTGTAGCGCTATAGCACGCGGCACGAAATGCCGAGGACCTGGGTTCGATTCCCAGTGCTGGTCTTATTTTTCTGGTTTTTCTGTGCATCTATATTTCAGTTTGTATTTTCAATTTAGGTTTTACGGGATGACCGTAAAAGTTAAATTTGGAATTGAAATAAAAAATACAAAAGATTCCAAGAAACCAATCTTAAAGAAATCATAGGCAAATTGATTATGAAAAGGTAAAGAGAATAAGCCTACACTGATTGTGATGGACCCAGGATTTTTATTTCTTTATTTAGTTTCTAATACCAATTACGTCGTTTCTCAATAAAACAAAGACTTTGCCTCTCACGAATTTAATTACATTCCATAATTTTATTACATTTTCAACCTTATTTATTACAAATAAATAAATTGATTACGAGAACGCATAAATAAAGTTAAACGTCTTGCGCTATATTTAGTATTCTGTAAACATATTTCTATTTTCTACATCTTAATAATAACGTTAATATATTACCCAACTATAAATATAGATTAATACATATATTTATTTAGGCCCTATTACAATTAAACATATTCTAACTTACTGTATTCCAGTACAAGTTATCTAAAAGAAATATTTCATCCTTTGGCCGAGCAGCTCAAATCAACATTAAAAAAAAAACTGCTGAATGATGGCTGAATGTTAATATTGTGTAAGTGACGCGTCTTTGTTACTTGATACTTCACACTTTGAACATATTCTTGAAAAACTTATATACTTACGGTGGGCTGTTGAACTTACGAACTGCGCTGGCTAAAATATTTCAAGTTCATTTCGTACCTTGTACGTGTATACACATACCTACTACTAATAATAAAATTCGTATTTTAATTGCTACCCGTGATTAGTCTTAAGTTCCAAAGCACGTTCTGATCAGAGTAGGTACCTAACCACCGTGCAAAATTTATGATACTTTTTCAAAGTTAAGTAATAAACCATGTATAAACTCGGCACTGTGGTTTTATGGCGACCCAGTTCTTTGGAACAATTACAACTAATGTACCTTTACTTATATGTACCCTTACTTAGTGTAGGATCCTAATGGTAGCGCGGCGTCTTCGTCCCTCGGCTGTAGCTACGGTACGTTACGGTGTCAGCAAACTAAAGATAGCTTAATATGATAGATTAGGATTCTTGGTAGATACAAGTTTTACAGCCGTAGGAACTCAGAGACGCCATTTGTTGTACATAATTAATTAATTAATATAATTACTACATGTGTGAGAATTATCTATTCAAAAAGGTGGGAGGTTATGAGTTAGTATAGCTATGATTTTGGTATTTCTCGCATAGGGTCACTTTCGTAATACGGTGTTAGCAGTACGACGGGAGCGCTGCAGCAGCTTAGGGTTTGCTATTACGGCGTGATTAAACATGTAATGCTGTCTCATGTATCAACAACACTTTTGTCGAAATTACGTCCGGGCATTAGATACTGGAAAGTGACCGATCACACAAATCCGTAGCGTAATTTTGGCAAAAGGTTTGCTAATTATTTAAATAGCGTAGCGTAGCACTTCAGGCGTAATTATACCGAATTTCAGCCGCGTAATTTCCGCGCTTATTGTGTATTGTACCAGACGAATACTCGGAATGTAAAAATTAGCTGCAGAACTTCTATTACGTATTCTGTGGTGATGTGGTCAGGGCCTAAGACTTGTCACGCTTCTAGCGCCCTAATGGTGTAGGCGGCTATGGTTTACGGCGACGGCGGTCACAGAGCGAAGGGCGCGCGCGCACGGGCGGGGAAGGGGTTGCCGCCCGAGGAGGCGCCCAGCGCCGCGGAGAAGAACTCGAGCACGGCGTTGGGGCGCGCCTGGCCCGCGGCCCCGCCGGCGCCCGCCAGCGCCGCCACCAGGTTGGTGGCCTGCAGCAGCTGGTTGACCACGAGCTGCACCAGCGGCGCCACCAGCTGGCTGAAGATGCGGCCCGAGCCCGTGCCCCAGCCCGGCCGCTCCGGCCCCGTCGAGCCCTCCGGGTACCGCACCTCCTCCTCCGCAGACCGAGTCGTGTTCTGTAACAACTGAATTTATTTGTTACTAGCCTTTACCCGCTACTCCGTCCGCGTACAATTCGTATATCGCTATCTCGCGAAAACTATGCAATTTTCCGGGATTAAAAACTATTTTATCTCCTTCTCCGGGTTGTATATGTAGGTCGGATGATAATGCAATATCATTTACAAAAAGTACAGTTACGAAAGAACATTTATCTAAAGGTTCCCCTTGTTTACTCTTATTTTTTTGTCATAATTCTATTTTGCATTATCTGTTTACGCATAATAGTATTTGTGCCGAAACTGTTTTCACATAATTATATTGCGCAGAATTCTTTTACGCATAACCAAATGCAAGCTGAATGGGCTTTACGCATAATTTGAGAATTTCGAATATTGTTTAGACAGAAAATGACTTACGAAGAAAGTTTGTTACTTAAGTTTTTTATTACAATACAATACAATTGCGCTTTATTGTACACCAGAAATAGTAAGCGATACAGAAAACAGGTACATAGAGAAAATTACAAGGTAAGCAATAGGCGGCCTTATCGCTTAAGAGCGATCTCTTCCAGGCAACCTTTTTACAGAAAGAAGGAAGGACTAGTTTACAGCAGGTGGTGCATTAACAGTAGATCAGAAAATTAAAATGCAACAAAAACAACACACACACACACACACACACACACACACACACACACACACACACACACACATTATCGTACATATTATACACGTGTAAAATAAATATAGGAAATGGGATAAACAGCCACATATAAATAAATTAATAAATAAACAAACTAGGATAAAGCTAATTATTACCTAAGCTTACTAACCTAATCCATCTCTGTGCAGGTTTCCTCTCGGAGTTTTTAATTTTGCATACCAGTACAGAAAAACTCAGAGGTGTGAACTCAGGCCTGAATCTACGACTCTCTGCTTGAGAGGTCATAGGTCAAATCAGTAGGTTGCTGTGGTTATTCAAAATAATATATATCTTATACTGACGTATAGTTTGACCTATTTCAGTCTGTAAGTAACCGTATATCGTACATACATACCTACCTAGATCATCTGAGAAAAATTAGAGTGAAATACTGAGACTGTAGACTTTTATTTATGCTAAAACGTTAAAGCTTAGACGGTGTCAAGTCAATGTAGGTCGAGGTTACCAGCTGCATCTAAAAGAGATCAAGAGGCCGAAACTGGACGGAACATTGACCTAATAATAACTCTGAAGTATCGTAATTGAATGTTCAAAGATTTATGAGACTTCGTCATTTGATTGGCTTTGTTAGTGGATTGTTTGTCTCTTACATCGATGGTGTCTGGGGCGTCAGTGGGGTCGCTGGGCGGGCCGGTGCGGGCGGGCGGCGCGGGCGCGGGCGCGGCGCGGCGACGGCGACGAGCGCGGCGACGAGCACGACAGGCCAGGCTCGCGTGGGCAACATGGCGGCCGCGCGAGGACTGGCGCCGCGCCGCGCCGCACGCGCGGTTGAAGGGACGTGATGTCATCAGTAAACAAACAACTCGAAATAGAGATCCCTAGGCTCAACAATTTTTCAATAGGCTCAGTAAACTCTGGCCTTTCCTTTAGCGCACGGGACATTTTGTATTCCATTGAGCCCCAAATAAAAGATGTGCATGAAATAGTTTCTGCGTGAAAGACTAACAAACATCCATCCATCGCCATACGAAAGAAATGTGCTTATTTTTTATTGTCCACCTTCTTCCCGCCATATCTCGTGAAATATTGATCTCAGTGAAAAAATGTATAGAATCTTTTTTGTAGAAAATTTTATGTAAATTACTTATGTATTAGAACGTTTTTTGCTGTGGGCCGCCGTTTACGAGTTATTTACGAAAAAATAAAAAATGGGACCTTTACACCCCCCGTTAGCTCCGCTCCCACCCATCAGTACTTTTAGTATGTGGTTTAAAACATCATTCCCTACAACTATGCCAAATTTCGCTGATACACGAGTTTTTCCTCCGATTTTCCTTAGTTGGGTAGCCTTCGAGTATGAGTATTTAATTTTTCGTGCTCATAATCATCTAATCTAGACCAAAATCAAAGTTTGTTTTGTCAATAGGTTCCAGAAAATGCTTCTTTAACATGGTATTTTTGTTTCATCAACGCTTTCGGAAAAACCATTTGTCGCAAGAAAGTAGTTTTTTCAAAGGAGAAATTACAATTTCTAAACAAAAATTGAGTACAAAATACTTATTTAATGAACAAAAAAATTAGCTGAGCACAACATTAGTAATCGAAAAGTTTATGAAATAAAACTAAGTAGCACAACAAAACCAGAACACGCTTAACTGGTATAATTTAATTGACTTGGTTGCGTTAGATAATACTAAAACATACATAGTATAGTGAGCTACAGTACAGTCAGTACAGTCTCTTCTTCTTCTTTGTCACACCCTTGGCAGAGTGGTCGTGATCGTCACGCCAGGGGTGGTGGCAAGCTTTACAATCCATCGCCAATCCTGTCCTGTATGCGCCCTTCTCGAACATTCGTGAAGTGGACCGTTGAGCGCAGTTTTAACTTGGTCTTGGTGGACTTAATAGTATGTACAAGTCAAAAAGTGCTTCATTTTATCCGAGTCAATTATTTCTGCCTGAGCCGCAGGCGAGGGTTGATAGTTAAGTCGAGGGTAAAATGAGTTCTATAAACGAGATTCACACTCTTGCTTTTCATTTCGATTACGAGGAAATTAAACAGCACAAGAAGTTTATGATCCTAATGGATCATATACTCTGGTGCTCGTGGCTGTTGGCACCTGATTGGCTTCATCTTAGACGAACATTTTATTTTATGCACTAGAGCATAAAACATTTTTATGCGGCCTGCATCCAGCATAAAACGAACTTTGCAAAAATACATTTCTTGACTCGTTTGCGGTTGATCCCTGTCACGTCACCAAAATCAACTTTTGTATAGAAAGTCTGTAACGCACTACTATTGAACTAAAATCAGAATTCTCTTAAAGTAAACACTAAGTGCATATCAATGTTGAATAGAATAGAAGTGAATGCGGTTCGGCTGTTGACAGCGACTGACGAGTGGCGGGCGGCGACGCGGCGCACGCGCTGACAGCTGGCGCGCCCGGGCACAGCCACAGCCAGGGCAAAGAGCACGCGGCCGCGGCGCCCAAGGCTAGGGTTGCCGTACGTCAGGATTATTGACCCATTGTCAGGATTGCGGCCGGATTTGGCAAGTGTCCGGATTTTTAGGAATGACCTTATTAAATAAAAAAATATATATGTTTTCAAGATACAAAGTCACAAACTTATTACAAAGTTTACACAGATTTCATGAATAAAGTAAATTGTAAATACAAGTGGTAAGCTAATCAACCAAACCGATACTATTTCTTTCAAAACAATTTAAAATAAGATAGATTAAATAAATTTCTTTGCTTAAAATCGCTAAGCTAAATCTCCGTTAAGTACAAAAAATGTCAGGACTAAGGTAACTTAAGGGTGATGTCAGGATTTTCATCAGGACGTTTTATTTTTCGATATGGCAACCCTACCCGCGGCCGCACCGCAACAATGGGCGGCGACAATACGCTGCACCACGTGCCAATGCATAATAATAAGCCTTTATTGCTGATACTCAAACATAACAACGACTATGAGTACCTAATGGTAATGACTCTGTGAGCTGTAAACCTCTTTATTTTTAACCCAAAGATAACGCCACTTGGCCAAATATACAAAAAACAGAGTTGACAAAAAATTTACATAATTACCGAACCTGCTTATAAAATATCGCAAGAATTGACTGAGAATAAATGCAAGATATCAAGATTAAGCGGTTTGTGAAAGCCGTGGGCGCTCTTCATCGTGAACATTCTGGTTCGTTCTGGTTCAGTAACAGCCTATTCACTCTAGCCATGAAGAGCCCTTTGTATTTATGCGGAAGTATAGACGACGGGAGCGAATTCCATTCCTTAGCAGTTCGCGTTATGAAAGATGAAGCAAACCGCTTGCTTGCCTACTTATATTCACTCTTGAAACGATCTTCTCCAAACTAGTCGGACCATTCCTGACATATAATCGTGAATTGGGCCGTTTAATGCTGGTATTTTACGATAGCAATTAATAATACAATATGAATATGACATTAATAATATTATAACGAACAGCGTTGCTGCCCCTCAAAACCGCTGACATCACATGATAATATGTTACCGTGAATCAATTACAACAGACTTCTTCACCAGTTATTCGCGAATAGTAACGTTGAAGTGAACCATGTCACACCCCCCCCCCTCCCGCATCTTGCACCCCCGCGGGGGCCCTGTTATGCGTTACATCAGCGCGTCTCGATGGAACTGTGAAAGAAACCAGAATTCGATCGGCGGCAATAGTTATTAATATTATACAGCCGCAAATATGTTTTATTACCTAAATTATCTATAACTGATTGCCACATGGCTCGTATCACCACACAGTAAGCGTGTTAATGGGCTCTAGGTATATAATTATTATTAATACGTTTAATTTAAATAAGTGACATTCTTACAATAAATGTCACAAAAATCGCGATAACTTCACAGTCCATAATTTCATATCAACGAATTAACTTATATTACTGCTTATGGTGTAGTAGCACAGGAGCAAGACGAAAGGTGCCAGCTCATTGTTCCTTCAATCATTATTTTGGAGCGACTTGAAATAGTTATTTGTGTCACAAGGGAGCAAAATGGTGTATTTACGGCGAGGGCGCTAGGTATATTGAATACAGAATATAGCGAAGGATTCAACAATAGAATCCTGAGCGTAATGAGGGATTCAAGTGTTCAAGAAGAAAATAATTTTGCTCCCGAGTGGCTCATACAACTTTTCACGCCGAGCATTAAGAAACTTGAAAAAAAAGAACAATTCTTAATATAATTAAAGAGCAACTAGTATAAAAAATGGCGTGGTTTTAGAATTATCAACTTCAAAAAATTGTATTTGCAATAAAACACTGAAAGTTGCACTTTCCCTCTCGTCAGGGGGGAAAGTTACTTTTCTGAATGAGAGGTGTGAAAAAAATAATGTTTACGAACAATCTTTCGCAAAAAGTATCATAAAGAGTGTGCTTGTCGGATATGTAATGTCGCCATTGCATTTATTACAATTTATTGTTATAGTAGGTACCTACATAATTCGTCAACATATTTTTTATTTGCGATCTAATTCCAAATTGTATTTGTTTGAATTAAAAGGTGATACAGCGCGAGAACTGGTGTTCGGGCTCGGAGCCATCAGAATATGCTGATAGTGACGATAATCACTACACAGAAAGAATTCGCGTCAGCTGAAAGAAAAGACTGCATTACTTAATATATTTTTTATATTCTACTGTTACAGAGGGAGGCCCAGGATTGACTATACAAAGCAAATAAAGGAGAAGGTAGCCGTCATGTCGTATAAGGAGGTTAAGGAGACAGCTTTGAGTACTTTGAGACTCTTAAATAAATAAGGAGATAAGATTCTACAGTGTCAACTTTAATTTTATAATATTAAAAAATTAAAAAAATGCATCAGTGCGCTGCGCACTAAGTTTGGCGGGCGGCGTCTTGCGCGCGTTGATGTCGCAGGCACCGGCGCACGCGCACCGCGCCGCGCCGCGCTGGCTGCCTCTACGCGCAAATTATTGAGCGCCTATTGATTTGAAGTCTGTAAGAAAACTCGTGCAAGTTGTTTTAGATAGGTTGCGGCACTGGTTGACTACTTGAGAGTCGTTCGCCCTCCGAGCTCGCAATGTAGGTATGTACATACAGAAACTTGCGCGATTTTTCTCATGCAGCCTTAAACTTAGCTTCACGCCGACTTTTGTTTCACAGATTACGATGGGCAGATGTTTCATTTGGCAAAGTAACTATCATTTGGCATACTTAAGCCCCATATAGACAATGAAATGAAATGGAATAAAATGAAAAACATTTATTCATGACTCAAAAATATCAAAAATTAAATTTAAAAAAAGGAAGGGTAAGTTACAATTTGAAACTATTTCATTTGTCCGAAATGGTCCCGCCTCAGCATAAATGCAGGCTCCTGGGATGGAGTCAGCGCTGGTCTTCCGGCGACACCATTTTAAAGGAAGGAACACACCAATAAAAAGCGACGCCACGCCACGTCGTCCAACGCATGTTTCTAGGACTGACAATGCAAGTTGCGTTACATCGCAGACTATTGAGGCACAATGAATTCAGCTGATCAAACAAAACCGCAATGTAGTGAAATCTGCATGCAATTTCTTGCATAGTCTCCTAAATGGGGATTCATTACTCAAAATGTTCAAGTTCCCCTGCTGTAATTTTAGGGACCTTTTACGGGCGTAAGAGGCCAACTGGCCAAAGGGCTTTGCAACCTCCAGCCCGCAACTGTGTCGTAACGGGGCCGCTTCCCCGCGCCCGCTCTATTGAGTTGTTTCACCGTCGCAAGACAAAGGCCGTGTCAAAAGTCAAAACATCTTTATTCATTGTAAACATGTAATTATCGTGTGTTTTACTACTTGCCTGCCTACGATATTGAATGGCTGACATCATCCCGCAATTAACTCTTAGCGAGGCGCTAACACATTACTGTTTTATAACTTTGTAGGGCTTCAGAACTAAGGAATACGATACGTTTATGTAGGTATATAGGCGTTGCATGCTTTGGCATAGCTTTGACCAAATTACGTATTATGCTAAATGAGACTTGCGTTGTGGTTGTATGGTAATGCGAGGTCAGTGTGCTGCGGGGTCGTGGCGGTCTGGGGGTCGCGGGGGGGGAGGGGGTTGGGAAAGCGATGTTATAATACATTAGCGGCGAGCCATAAGTCACCCGATTTGCATTTTTGAATATTAACACAGTTTCGGAGTTTCCACAACTGCACATAATTAGTGGCCATTAATTGGTGATGCTAAATGGTAGGGATAGACGTTTGGCAAACGATTATGTTATGATATCGCTCGTTGAGTAACTTTGCATAATCTTCGCAGTGTAACACATCTCCGGCATATTGAAAGCAGGTGACGTCGAGTGACGCGCGAGCCGCCGCGCGCGCAGATCGATGTGGGAAGCGCGGCGAGCCGAACAAAGCCGCCACTCGCAGATCCACATTTGAACAGATAAAGTAAAGCAATTAACGTAATGATATATATGACAGATGCACTCAATACAGCTTCATAAGTGTAATAACTTTTTATACCGGGTGTGGCCTGTAATATGAGCAAATAATTAAAACATAGATCATACTCCTCAAACTGAACAACATTAGTTCAGCGACTTTTAAAAATAATTAGTTGTTTTAATTTTTATGGGTATGATTTTATTGATCACCTAATAAATGCGTTTTCGGCGACCTAATAAATAATATTAGTTCCTGAAATAGTAGATCTGTCACCTAAATTGAATCACCAAATAATATTAAAAAGGTTACCTATATCTTATTTAAAAATTACTCGGAAATAATATTGATCATCAAATAATTATATTGGGTTCCAAAATAATAGATGTGTCACTAAAACTGAATCACCAAACAATATAGAAATGGCTTCCTAAAAATTAATTATAATCACTGGAAAATAATATTGATCATCAAATAATTGAACTGAAATTTGACGCTAATGATGTATAATGAATTAAATAATAATATCTTCTCACAAATTACACCAATTGACCCAGCCCCAAACTAAGCAAAGTTTGTTCTATGGGTGCTAAACAACGGGTAGACATACATACATATTATACTTAAATACATACAAACATCCAAGACTCAGTACCTTCTACAAACATTTATATTCATCATACAAGCATTAGCAAAAAATGTTCGGTTCTGGCACTTCGCCGACCGCTGCCGCGGCACGCTCGCTTCGCTCGCTCGGCTCGCGCACTGAGTGTCGCCGTTCTACCTAACACTCCTCCTCGCTTCGCTCGTCGTCGTACGTAACCAGACCTGCCTTAGTAGAACAGGTAGAAGCATCGAATGCTGCTGGTATTATGGGGACGTTTGAGCCGGGTACGATGCACGAGGGAAGGTTTTAAGTTAGTTTTTATGACGAAGCATGCTGCGGATGACTTTATTGTAATGTAGTATAGCTTAGTTTATAGTTTAGATGATTAAGCCTTAGTTTGTAGGTATAGGTTTAAGTTGTTTTTTTTTGTATAATGTTTTATAACAAGCTTACTTACAGCATCGAATTAAAGAACTGATCTATTTATTAGGTGACAGATCTATTATTTTGTTGATAGAATTTTAATGATCAAACTATAAGTTAGAATACAGGTTTACATTAATCTGATGACTCATACTTAGAGACAGATTTGATTAATTTGATGACTAATATATTTCTTAGGGATAGATATAATAATTAGGGTATCGCAGTTTAGTGACAAATCTACATTTAAGTGACAGAAAATGTAGTTCCCAATTTTTATTACACTTTTAAATTTATTCGAAGAAGCAATGTAAAGTAAAATGCTTGATGTTTGTACCGTGACAGGCGACGTCAGTTGCGTTCTAGGATAGCGTACATTGATAGGATTATTTAATTGGCACTAAAAAAGGAAAATTCAAAGATTCCATTATTTTTAAAAGTCGCTGAACTAATGTTGTTTACTTTGACGAGGACGATCAATGTTTTAATTTTTTGCTCGTATTACAGGCCACACCCGGTATTTTATGTTAGTATTAATAAATCACCATGGTCCTCGATAAATGAAAATGAATGTATATTCGGATGCATGAGTACACTGCGGGACTGAGGCGAACTAGTTCGAAGTGATCAATCGCGCGCCGCAATGTATAGTGCAACTTGCACGATATTTCTTCTATCTAAACTTGGCCTTATAGAACCACGCATCAAGGACAACGCATGCTCTGATTATCTGCATTAAAGCTGTATACAGCATACGCCTGTTACGTACGACAGCGAAGAAACAGATGGTGGTTGGTTCAGCGAGGATGAGTAGAAGGCGGCTGTTATAAATACATAATAATATGCAATTACATACTATGCACACGGTCATATAAATCCTACTAATACTTTAACATTAAAATTTTGTATTGTGTGTGTTACTTTGTTGCGTCAAACAGCTAAACGCATTATTATATTAGCTATTGTTGATATATTATTATGGATTTTGGAATGGGGTAGTGTTTTTCATAAAAAGTAAATGAAGACCTTGGTGTGCCCATGGATTTTAATAAATAAATACCAAAAATTTCAATTCAAATGTTAGACGTTCGTTCATGCGAGTGGAGTCGCGGTGTAACTAATAAACACCCTTGTAGTTATAAGCTATGTATGAGTATCATCAGGCATCGCTAATTGCTTACAGAGCAAACTGAAAAACACACTTATTAGGCGTAGAATTAGTTTGTACAGGTGTAGCAATATCAGCGCACTTGCCGGACATAACACAACTAAAGGTAACTTTGGTGTACTTAGTGCCAAGTTGAACCGGAAGTTTCTAAAATCATCCGGCTGGTTTCATCATTTAAATATTTGCCTTTTGTTGGTAAAAACCGAACCTATTGGCAAACCGCCGGGGCAGTGGGTCAAAACCACGGAGGAATCGCCTTTTTTGTTAAAATATAATTTACATTTTTTATGACTTTTTCTTTGTAAGAAACAATATGAAGAAACCTATATGATGTAATGAAACTATGTGTGAAATTCTCTATCCATCCTTAGTAATATTATAAATTAGCTTTTGCCGGCGACTTCGCTCGTTCAGAATTAATATGTAGTTTGAAACTCTTTTGACCCCACAGGAACCATACATTATTTGGGGATGAAAGGTAGCCTATATGTTAATCCAGGGTAAATACACTTCTTTGCAAAAAACGGTCACTTTTGATTTATTCGAGTACTTAGTTGGAAAAGGGATTTGATGCAACTAAATAAAATTAAAAAAAATACCGAGGTAAAACACTTTTTTTATTTATTTTAAGAACACATATACACTAATGAGTATACAAGTAAACCAAAAACAATATAATGACCTCGAGGTTCATAAATATTCATAGGTACTAACAGTTATTTAAAACTAATGTGAGTTACTTATATGTATAAATTAAAATCAACAAACTAGGTTTGGTGAAAGATAATATTGTTTGATAATTACGTCGATCTTAATTTGTTTTATTTAGAACTAGCTTTTACCCGCGGCTTCGCACGCGTAAACTATTCGGTCTGGTAGTTGCAATTGAAATTTTCGGGATTTTACAAAATTCCCTAGAAATTTCCAAAATGTATATCGTGGTCTTCATTGAGGTTGTGTTGTGAATAACTATACAAAATTCAAGACTCTAAACCCAGTGCTAAAATTTCAAAATTTTTCCGTATCCAAATTCAAATTCAAATGATTTATTCAGTAAATAGGCCGCAATGGGCACTTTTACACGTAATTTTTTAAATACCAGCACTTTCGGTAAGACCATCATTGCCAAGAAGAATGCGCCGCAAGAAGCTTGGCAGAAAGTCATTTTTTCTAAATAAAATAAGTACAAATAAAATACTTAAAACTACAGTAAGTATACAATTAAAGAAAAATTACAAAATAATAATAACAATAATACACCGATGTATGGGGTCCCTTAGTTACAAAACTATCCCGTGGAAATATCGGGATAAAAAGTAACGTATGTGTTATTCCAGACGTCCGGCTACCTACATAACAAATTTCATGCCTCTAAGCCCAGCGGTTGTTATTTCGAGATTTTATCCCTATCCCGTGGGAATATCGGAATAAAAAGTAGCCTATGTGTTATTCCAGAGGTCCAGCTACCTACATACCAAATTTCATGGTCTTAGCCCAGTGGTTGTTATTTCGAGATTTTATCCTAGTTATCCCGTGGGAATATTCAAAAGTCACCTATGTTTTATTCCAGACGTCCAACTACTACATATCAAATTTCATGACTCTAAGCCTAGCGGTTGTTATTTCAAGATTTTATCCCTATTCCGTGGGAACATCGGGATAAAAAGTATCCTATGTTTTAATCCAGGTTATAAACTAACTTTCCGCCAAATTTCATCCAAATCCGTCCAGCCGTTTAAGCGTGAAAAAGTAACAAACATACTCACTCACTCACTCACTCACAAACTTTCACATTTATAATATTAGTAGGATTAGTAGGATTTTAGGAAATTACTCATTTTGACAAAAAATAAGGTAACTTCAACGGACATTTGATTTCATTGATTTACAATTGATTCCATATTTGTACAGAAATTTTTGGGTGCCCATTTTTTTGCAAATGGGTTTAGTACGTGTGTGCCAAATTTCATACAAATCCGTTCAGTACCTAGTTTTTACGTGAAAGAGTAACAAACATCCATACAAACTTTCGCGTTTATAATATTAGTGGAATAGTAAGACTAGCTTTTGCCCGCGGCTTCGCCCGCGTGGAATTCGGTTATCGCGCGATGTTCCCTCGGGAACTGTGCATTTTTCCGGTATAAAAAGTATATAGCCTATGTCACTCTCTGGCCCATAAACTATCTCTATGCCAAAAATCACGTCGATCTGTCGCTCCGTTTCGACGTGAAAGACCGGCAAACATACAAACACACAAACACACGCTTTCTCATTTATAATATATATTAGTATGGATGCGAAAGTATCAGGCAGTTTGCTTGTTTGGTATGTCCATAGTTTAGGACCCTGAGAAGGATTTACAATTAGGACTGTTTTCATCCCGGAGAAATGTGTACTTCCCGTGGAATTTTAGGAGACGAAGTCGCGGGTGACAGCTAACCTGTCTGTCTGTCTGTTACCTTTTCGCGGTTAAGCCGCTGAACCGATTTAAATAAAATTGGTATTGAGATAGTTCCTACGTCCCACGTCTTCAGATCCAAAAGGACGGTGGGGGGTATTGTTTATTCGGTAAAACAGCTAGTGTAGGAAGAATGCCTTATTCCTCTTATTACGGATCTTATCATCTCTGCAGCAGTGGGAAGACAGCGATCATTGCAACAGTGAAGAACATCAGAACCGAGAATATCGAGTGTGATACTCACTTCGACGTCGGCGCAAGCGCACGCGGGGAAACCCTCCCAACGTTTATGTAGTTTGAATCATGTTTAAATTAGGTGGCTCTAAGAGCTGGCTTGGGCAACTTGGGCAAGCTCCGGGACGAGCGCAGCCGGTTGGTTACGTAAGTCCCCGCTGCGGCTGTTGGTTTACAACATCGATTGAGTTTGTTTCATATTCGTATCGATTTATTGATCTCACGTGTTATGGTATTCTCCTCCTATTCCTATTCCGCGCAGTTAAGGCGCTACGCGCCTTGACGCACTTCTAACCTAACCTAACCTATGCGGGTTAATTTACCTAAATTGATTGATATCAATACGAGATTCGAAATTCAAGATTCCGATTATTAAAACCACGAAGTTTATTTTGCCGAAGTTTTATTTCCGAATTAGCGATGTCATTTCGGAAATTTAATAATCGGAATACTGTACTTCGGGCCAATAACATTTCGTGTTTTTCATTTATTGGAATTTTAAAAATGGATAGTGATATTTTAAAATTCGGAATAACTGTGAAATAATCGGAATTATATGTTTGGGAATTGTGAAAATCAAAGTTGTGAAAATCAGAGTTTTGAAAATCGGAATTAGCAAATTCGGAATTAAATATTTCGGAGTATTTGGGTGTTCCCCATGTTGACTCTACCTACTTAACCCCGGGTTAGCATTTAACCTGGAGTTATATCGTTGACGTATTACCGTGGAAGTCTGCCATGAAGCATCAGTGTTACTCGAAGATTTTAATAAGACAAGCTTATCGCTTAATACGTCGAACAAGGAGGTTTCCAGCGAGCCTATCGTTAGCAAAACGTGCGACCAAACTCTCTTCCACACCGACTGAGGACGGGCCTGGCCACACTTCATTATTATCATCACCCCTAAGATGGCCACTGTTCAACCTAGGCCCTCTTTCACAATAAACGATAACTCGCCACTAGCATCCAGCTGGCAACCTCAACAACAGACTTGTCAACGCGCCGCCTTCCGGTTCTTGGTGCCACTTGTATCCGCCTGAATCAATGGTATCTGAGTGATCCTTCAATGTTCCGCAACAGCCGCCGCTCGAACTGACTCCATTACTTCACAACTTATCTAAACCTGAATTACAGCTGCATTTAATTGCATTGCGACATATTAAATATTTATTTTATATTAATCGCCTTAAGATTAAAGACAAGGACATTATTCAGTAATTACACTATCTCAATTATCTGTGGCCTAGGTTTAATCGTGCAACAAAATTTAGATAAAAATTGTTACGAAAGTAGTTTAAGTCTCGGCAAAAGAACTAAGTATAGTTTTATCCTGAAAAATTGTATGCAGATAAAGTTGAGAGCAACAGCTTGTACCTGCATGTGCATATAAACAGTAGGCAGCAAGTATTGAGCCGCGGGCGGACACCTCGATCCCGGCAGTGCAGCTATCGGCTGTTTCTCCACAGTTTCGCCACACCGGGAAAGTTCTTACGAAGGAGAGTTATAGCCGGTTCGTTGTGATTTATATCCACATTTAGCCCCAATAACTCAATGCACCATTATTTTAAACATTTCATCGACGATTGAGTAATAAATAAGCGGTGTCTTTCAGGTGTCACGAAAAGAGTTCAGTTTACTTATGTGTAGTTTGCTCTCTGAAGTTATCGGTGAACATGGTTTCCATTACCTATGATATTAAGTTGACGTTGAAAACATAGGGCCGTACCGCGTCGAAGTCCTTATAGTCCTGTGTCCCTAATAAAGAACATCATCTTAATAATTATCAAGGTTTGTTGACGTAACAAATACCTTGGGGTATGCAAAATACAGACATGGTTACCAAAGAAATGACTTTTGGGACCAAGATCCCTTGACCCATCTTGCATCAAGCTTAATATAAATTCTTCTCGTAATAAACGTCTAAACCTGATGAGTACGGCAGAGCCTCGTTATAACTCCATTAAGTAGGCTCATCAATCATCATCGCAGTAATCTCTCATTATCATTAACTCACCGCGCGCGTGCGCGTGACTTGCGACAGCTACACTTCCGAGCATTGGTTGCAGTTAATAATGCGCCGCGTCAAACGCCTCTATCAGAAATTCCAATTGAATAAAAGCCGTTACAGGTTTAATAGTTTTACAGGTCAAAATGACCCAACCATCTGCCAAAATATTCCCAATTTTAGGGATTTTTCTCGCGACTGTTAAAGTTTAAGCTACTTTTAAACTATACAGTTATTTTTTTTCAATTTCAGTTTTATTATATTCAAAGCTTTTTAGGGTAATCGTATTTTTCTCTCGACTGATGTAGCTCGCTTGAACTTGCGTCAACCCCGGGTAATCTTTATTGGATCTAGATCATCCGGATGCAGGCGGCATGTGTGTATTTTCCTCATTTCTACACGCCGCTCGTCGTGACAAACCAACACACATACATAATCAGACCTAAAACAATACTAACCTTTCAAAATTTTACGATGAGTCGACCTGCGACCTGTTACGTTGTAAAAGTTATTGCACATTCGTTTATGTAAATACTTCGTTGGCAAAGGATGCTTAAGCCTGTTTTTTCGGTTAGTGTTTGAATATACAATTATTTTAAATTTATTAATGTTGATTTAATAGTGTGTTGAAAGATATTCAATATTCAAGAGTTTGCAGATTCATGTTATTGCAGCCTTGCTATTTTCACATCTCTATTTCTACTCGAAAGTAGTCAATTTCATAAGTCAAGCACGGATTTCTGAAAAAAAAAGCTTCGTGACCTCAGATTGCGGGCACCCGTACATAAAAGTGTTAAGACAAAGCAAAAAAGCCGAAATAACACCTTTATTGCATCGCGACGCCTTTTGACCTATAACTATTTATATTTATTATATCGTTACAGCTGTGTGTGAAAACTTCTAGCCCGGTGAAAGACGGACTGAAAGATGAACAGAGATCCAGACCGACAGTGGATGTTTTTAGTAACAGGGACCCAGCCTTTAGATACGGTACCCTAAAACGTTCTTTCATGATCAGTTAGTTGTGTTGTGGTAAAGTTCTATATTGGTTTTGAAAACTTAGAGATGTAAGCTCAGAATCGAATTCAGGACCCCGCTACAATACCTGAAAATGTCATGGTTTTCTTCCGACTGCCCGAAGGAGAATTGTGTTTTTCGAGCGTATTTATGTCTACAAGTAGAGATGGAGGGTCGACTTAGATGCTTATTACGCGGGCTTATTACCCGCGCTCGGTAGGCGAGAGGGGAGAAAATAAGGAAATGTCCAGGCAGAATGGATGGGGCAGGTGGTAGATTTTTTTTTGACATTCATAAGTGCTTGTTATAGCCTAAATTGAATAAAGATATTTTGACTTTGACTTTGAAATACAGGCAGGTATGCTGCCTAAATGTTTACGTGCTTAGGCTAAAGCAGAATGTATTGAACATGGAATATTTAATTTACCACCGTATATTTTGTAAAAGACTAAATTCTTGGAAACAAATTCTGACAGCACTTGATTGTCATCTAACTTGCATACCTTATGTTTACTAAATAAGTAAATCCAACCACTGATAGTGTATTAAATTTGACTTTCAAGATCTGACCCATGCTGCGGCGGTATACTAAGACGGCAAGTTAAATAAAAGCTTCCAAAAAATAATAGTGTCAGTAGACATTTCCTGTTGGAATGGAACGGCCCGGGCGGGGGCGGGGGCGGGGGGCGGCGCGAGGCAGCGGGCGGTTGCGCAAGCGCACGCTGCTCCGGATCTAGTTTTCAGAAGCGCAGAAACTAAGCCAAGGCGCCGCCGGAGGCCGCGCTAATTATCGATCACCGATTAACACGCTCCGAGAAAGTTTGCGACAACTTGACGTTATTTTAATCGATTAGTCTCATAACAGACAACGTTCCCAACAAAATACATGTAGGTTCTTAAATAATATTAGGCAGATAAATTACCAATATAACTTGTGACAATCACCCAATCACCCAAAGGAGCGCATTGGATCGTCCCGTCTTATTTCTTTTAGTGTAAAAATAAAGATTAATGAAATAAGTGTATTTTTTATAATTTAAGCATTCTTTTTTTCATTAAAACACCTATATTACGTACACACTTAAGTAGCTGCCATGCATGTATAGTATAGGTAGAGTCATTCACGATGCTGCGTGCCGTGGTTCTTATTACAATGTAATTGCTGTACGTATGGACTAAAACTGACCCACATTTCTTTACGATCCAGAATGTGGACGAGGTAGCAAAATGGAAATGCGTACGAAAGAACTCTGAAGTATTTATGATAGGGAAACTGTTGTATTGGGACATCCGTCCCAGGGTTCAAGCAGGGGGTCGCGCCGGCGCTTTCGTCAGGTGTCACCCGGGGTCGCGGCCCCCGCCCTACCCGCCCCCCATTGTTCGCGCACCCAACTGCCAAAAGCTTAATTCACAATGCAAAGCGTATGCAAAGTGACTTGTATGAAATCGCCGACCCTGAGTGTATCCCTCTGTTGATAGGAGGTCTATGGCCAACGACGGCAGCACAGAGTAAACGGTTATCTACGGAATTGCAATTTTTCAAAACAAGAAAATTAAAGCATTGGACGTGCAATGGACCCATTTTTTATAATTTGGAACAATTCTCAAAATAAATAGAACCAATGTTAATGCTTTAATGTCATTATAATAATACTTTGCGCTCCTAGATGAAGAGTATATCAACTCGAAATAATACCCCATTTTGATTTAGATGTTATTGAATTTTTGGAAGGTCTAAATTAAAATAGCGGATTATATTGAGTTGGTATTCTTGATCAACGAGTGCAATTTATAAAGTGTTTGGACAAAAATAATAATAATTATGATAACTACTGCTTGTAAATTAGAACTGTTTATCATCTAACTAATGCAAAAGGAAACGTAATTTCACTCAACATGCGATATACAAGAAGATATAATTTGAAAGGAACGTGAACAAATAAAGTTTTCACTTCTCGTGCTCGTAAAGTCCGTATTTATGCTGGATTTTATGGTGGCTATATGTTCTAAGGTAAAACGGCTCGTTTTATGCCCTTGTTTTACCTACACTACAATCTACTATTTTTATTCCACGGACATCATTCACATTTACATACATTAACATTTTTCCGATTGGCGGATCACTTTCCGATGCAACTTGTAGTAAGTGCTGGATACAAAAGTTAAGAAACCAACCGTAAGTTTTTTTAATTACTTGTAGATGTTTCAAGTACTACTGTCGTTTGCTTGCTCAGTACAACTGCTTTATCGACCGAGTATGACCTATTCCGTCATAATGTCATTCAAAAAGGTAACATGCTTGCAACGTGTAAGCGAATTTATTTGAAAACTGGTCAACCTTTGAATTCCGCAACTGTACAGACCTACGTCTCGAAAATTCTCATATATTATAAAATTGGGCTGAAAAATATACCTATATCAAAAAACAAGTCTCAATATGTATGTTGGAAAAAAATTGTTTTCGTAAAATTTGCAGTTATCCGTTTATTCTTTGCTGTCGTCGCACTGCACCAATCCTAGGATGGCCGCTGCGCCGCGGCATAGGTACTACCGGAGTTGACTGATGCCGTCAAGGTGCTAATTGGCCCGCGCCTTAAAAGTAAATTGCAAATTAATCCCTAACGAAATCCACGTTGTATAATGTTTATGGTTAGTTGACACACTCACGCGGTCAATGGTTTCAAGTTTAAAATTATCATTCTCATCTGGTCGTGAGTTACATAATGGAATTTTTCCTTTTGACCCGGAAAGTAAATATGACGGAGACGAAAATCTGACTGCCTTGAAGAAATGGATTAAAATTGGCACAAGGCCAACAGGACCTTGGGCCTTTAACACCTGCACTGTGTTTATTGTTTTATTTTATGTACCTACAATCAAGTCACATCGTGAGAGTTGCGGAAAGCCGGTGAATGAAAGTGGCGAGCTGTCGTGCTGTTGTTCATTGTGGCATTCTACAGGGGGGGGGGGGGTTTGTTCAGCTGGACGTCTTCCGGCTGATGATGATGACAATCAAGTGCAAATTATACCTATACTTTCTAATTGAACCATTTAAAAACATGTTACCACGACCTTATTACATCCGTCAGAATAAGAGTTTGTGTTACATATTTTTGAAGCGTTGCGCTAGTTCATATTTTTACACTCGACTGTACAATTCATTGTGAAACAAGCTCCAACCTGTTCGGCGAGATGCGAGCGCTAGCGTCACACAAACATTAAGTACAAGTTGCACTTTCATTTAAATATAAGAACGGAATTTTATTCGCGTAACACCACGCGTCTTTATTTATTTACCTCTAGGTTGCAAAACGACCGAAATGTAGAAGCAAGCATGACACGCGGATACGCGGTGATCCTGTTCCATACTAATATACGCATAGATACATACAAAAGTATTTTTAAAAACATAATTTAAATAATTATAAGTAGTTAAAAAGAAATACGCTTTATTAGTAACTGCCTAAATGTTCCATCATATCATCAAACCTGTGGCCGTATTGCCTGACGTGTCTGACGCTCGCGATTGCCATCAAATGACAGATTCCGCACAAAAACTGTCATTTGCTAACAGTAACTAAAAAAATGTTGCTTGTAACATAACTTTAGTGACTACAAAACTAAGGCCTAAGGTTAGGTGATGTTTTACAAAATCAGTTTTGCAATATTAGCATAATTTTGGCTCCTAATTAGTAAATTTTTGCTAAACGTCAAGTACAACTTTTGTTGTAGCCTAACTAGTTCATCCATTTTTTTTCAATGTGATTCTTCTAACAAGCCCATACAAGGCTAGGTTACAATCTTCTGTCTTGGAGTGCCATTGCAGTGTCCAGGTTCCGGCTCCGTCATCAGATCACCTCGATGGTACCAATTATTGTGTTGTGTTGTACCAATCTTAATTTGATTGCTTAGTAACGACATCTCTTGTCCGGGTGAGCGGTTAGTTCCAATGGAGTGCCGAAAAAAGTTTCTCGATGAGGGCTACGGTATAGATGTCGCTAGCGTCACTGCTTAAGTGGCTAAAATAAGAAACAAACAAGCTGAGATATGAGGTGTATATATAGGGGAAATTCGTGTCTGTACCGTTGACCATCAGTGGTGTAGCGGTATAGCACGCGGTACGGAATACCGAGGACCTGGGTTCGATTCCCAGTGATGGTCTTATTTTTCTGGTTTTTCTGTGCATCTATATTTCAGTTTGTATTTTCAATTTAGGTTTTACGGGATGAACGTAAAAGTAAAAATTTGGAATTGAAATAAAAAATACAAAAAGATTCCAAAAAACCAATCTTATTGTGTTGTCATCAAAACTACGCAAACCAAATTGCAAAGCTTCGTATCAATACAACAATAAGAAATGGGTTAAAATCAAGTTGAAGGATTCCGTCACAGACAGTCTAGGAAACTGAACCACCACCACGTACCAGGGTGAGACCTTTTCGTAAACAATTTCGCTATGATTTGTTTAGCAGATGTATGGAATGTGAATGGGTCAAACAACTTTCAAGTGTAGCTTTTTGCCAAAGCAACGTCTCCTGAGTTAATTATTAAAAGTATGATTTTATGGGGTAAATACAATCCACTAAAAGTTAGAAACTGTGACTATTTTAAGCCAATTCCTTAACGGCTCATCTCCTAATTATGCTAACAAAATACATTGCAAACATTTTTCTAACAAAGTGTATCAGTGGTTTATTCTTCCGGTAAGGGAAGGTTCGGTGGTTCCACCTACATAATTACAAGGGGTAACATATTAAAATATATAAAGTTTAAAAAGAATAATGAACGAAATAGGTACATAATGGTCATTTTTGATATTTTTTCAGAAATTGATAATTTTATAGAATTGTCATAAAATACCTAACCTAACCTAAACCAATCTGTGGCTTACACGATCATTAATGTATAATTAATAATTTCACCGAAAACTAAGCTATGTCAAATGAGCATTATGTATTTCGTCCAGTATTCTTTTTAAATTTTATTTATTTTGACACGTTCCCAATTACAAGTGAAGCTAATTATAAGCATATCAAAAGTTTCCGTTCGCGGTCCAGGCGTGTCCGTATCCTTTCACATCGCGCCAACAAAGATCTGGTTGAGGTGCGCGCGCGTCGCGTTCAAGTTCTGCGCGAGTGTGCGAGCGCACGTAACGGTGACGCAACGCGTGCGCGTGTGTGCGCTGCGCGGTCAGCGACCCCGCGCGGCTAGCACGACTGCCCGCGACGACCTATATCGCTAGCGCTAAGTGCCCTTATTTAAAAACACCTTATAATGAAGTCACTTGGTTGTCACCTAAATTTTAGGAATTGGAATCAGATTCACTTGAAATTTCGAAATAGCGTTAGTTCAAGAACAGACAGCAAAAAACTCGTATTAAAATATATTTTTAATTAAACTATCGTGTGTAAAATAAACAGTTCATAGCTTACCATAATTTAAAATGCATTAACTCAAACGCATAATTTATTATATTATAAGCTACGGTGTGAAGGTACAAGACACGAATGCGGGATAAAGCGAGGCTACAAAAGTAGAGCAATTCTATTGGTAGACTCTTTACAAGCACGTCTAGTGCCTCACAGACAGTGTCCTGCCGGTGGACCTGCAGCTTTACATTACTTTAGATCAGTGTTTTCAATTTTTAACGCGGCCAGAGGGTCACTAAGAGGGGTAACTAAGAGTAGTTAGGTGTAAAAAAATTGTCGAACCTTAGTTTCCGGAGTTTAGGACCGCAATCAAAATATTACAGACGTTGCCAACTTCAATGAGTTTAGCTTTGAACATGTATGTACCTACTTGCACACTGGCATGTAGTTTCGCATGCATATCGAATATAACATTATGCAAGTTAAGCCTTAAATGTAACTTTTATTTGTCCTTTAACAACTTCAACCGCCTCATTCCCCTGGTCACATTTTTACGAATTAGCTGTAGATTTTGATAATGTTTTCGATTATTTGAGAATTCCTGTATTTCTACCAGCTCACTAAAAATATCAGAATCTTGGGTCATTTTTACAGAAAATTAGGAAGACGGCTACCCAGAGAAATGAGACGGTTGGAACGCTCGAATAATGACTCACAAGCAGGAAGAAATTCTCTTTTTTCCTCATCTTGTTCTTTCTGGAACATCATGTTTATGTCAAATGGTAATACTCACATGAAAAGTGACCTGGCATATAATTGATAAGTGGCGTAACGCGTCAGCTCCCGCGCAGGACCGGTCGCGGCGCTCGCGGTCGTGCCTTTTACTTAATTAAAATTAAGAAGCTCCGACACAATGATTAGATATATTTTTTACTGCAGTAATCGGCAGTGATCACAAGTCACAGACACCAAACTTTATATTCTGTGACAATTTTTATTCTAAAATAACATTTTATACAAATTCAATGTCACTGCAACTGTACTAATGGTTTAGTCTATGGGCTTACACGTATTTTAAAAGCTTGATAGATACATCATCTAAGAGTAATTTAGTTGTCATTATCAATTATCAGTTGTCATCATCAGGTTGTTATAATGGCGAGCAGAAGGCAGGCAGCTATTTCCGCCAACGTTTGATCCTGCGCCATTCGACGCGGAAACGCTGCCTGTCTCCTGGGAACTATCCCGTCGACCGATATTTTCGAAAGTTGTTAAAACTTCAAAAATTCATGTAGAATGACCAGATGGTTGTTGTTGTTGTAGCTGTAGTTATTGTTAATCTATATCACTTTATGAGCTAGAGCATAGAAAAATCATATAATGTCACCTAGATCCATTATATTTGTTTGTAATTCATTAAATAACGACGTAATTACGTGAGAACAACTTACTGTATTAAATTTTCCTGCTTATTAGTATTTTTCAACTCCTGATCACCGATTGAAAATGACCCTGTATAACGGACGGACCCAGTCCCAACTGGGATATGACTTCGTCATCGGTCAGTTTTATCAGAGATTCAAAGAATGGCCGTCAGCTGCAGCGAACTTGAAAGGAGACAGCGAACTAGCCCTCACTGCCGAGTAACAGACAGAGTAAGACACAGGCCTAGAAAAAATCGTTTTGGACTCAGTTTTACATATTTTATTAACAGTTATGTAAGTATTTATCTGTAAGGGTAAGTAAGTAATTTACATTATTTTGTACAATTATGAGTTTACATACATAAAAAAGAACTAACCCAAGATAGCTTAACTAACTATGTAAGTAACTTTAGTGTGCCATGTGAGATCTGCAAGAAATTGCTTGACCATTCCAGTGGTCCACTGGTGTATAATTCAGTAAGTATATTATGGCAGTTTCGAAATTTATTTTAGCTTTGTTTGCGACTTCATCTATGAGAATTTTTAATGATTTTTCATTATGAGTATTTCTCAAAAAGTGCCCGTCATGAAATTTACAAGAAATCAGTTTTGTTAAGAAATTATTAACACTACTAAGGACGAGATCATAAAACATTCAAAATTTCTTGACATCAGGAAAACGTCACGAAATCTTATCTGACTTTTCATCACCTTTACCACGAGGTTTTGTATATATTTAAACAATATTACTTTTTTTGTGTTGAAATAGCGTCGGGAACTATATGCATATTATTATAAGTGGGCAACTGAAAATGGACAACTTTTTGAGAAATAGTCTTGTCGTACTTTTAAAAAAGCTTGCACCCAAAACGGATAATTTTTCTGAGTAACTTAAGAACCTTATTTCAAGGCTCAATTTTGTTGACGTGTTGGCGAGGCGTTTTGTTTTTCAAAGTAGTGACGATTTTTTTTTACTTATTGTAATTGTAACA
>NC_133491.1:14488434-14666794 GCF_025370935.1 Choristoneura fumiferana
TGTTTTGCTAATATTCCTCCCACAGGTCAACAAGACTGGTTCATTGATTCTGGCGCAACTTCCCATATGAGTAACAGGAGCGAATGGTTTTCTGATCTATCATCCCATACGATCCCTATTACAGTTGCGAATAAAGAACAATTACTGAGTCATGGTAAAGGTACTGTAATATGAATATATCTCCTAGTGTAAGTAAAATAAGCGATGTTTTATATATTCCTGGCTAGCTACCAATTTGCTTTCTGTTAGCAAATTAAATCAAAATGGTTTCGATGTTTTGTTTACATCGAAAGGCGCGAGTATTTTTCCTAGCGGAGGTTGTCAAGTGACAACTAATGTCATTGCCACAGCTCAAACCATAAAGGCATGTACAAACTAGATGTAAGTTCGAGTACCGCCTTGCTTACCAATAGTAAAGAGTCTGCTATGTTGTGGCATAGACGCCTTGGCCATATCAATGTCAAATGTTTAAACATTTTAAAAAATAAAAACGTTGGCATAGACTACGCAGGTAGTTTGAACGAAACTTGTGTTCCGTGTTTACAAGGTAAACTTTCAAAGAGACCTTTCCCGAACTCTACTAGTAAGTCGAGTTGCGTATTGCAGCTTATTCATTCGGACTTATGTGGTCCTATGAGTACGCACTCGTGGGGCGGAGCCCTTTACTTACTAACATTTACAGACGACTTTAGTCGCAAAACTTTTGGATATCTTTTAAAAACAAAAGACGAAGTTTTTAGTAAATTTGTAGAGTTTAAGCATTTAGTAGAAAATCAAACAGGGCATAGGATCAAGATTCTACGTTCGGACAACGGCCGTGAATACGTTAATCACGGGCTGTCAACCTTCTTAAAGGAGAACGGAATTATTCATCAGACCACAATTCCGTATACCCCTGAGCAGAATGGAATTTCAGAACGCGCGAACCGATCCATAATGGAGAAAGCCAGATCTATGCTCCAGGACTCGCAGTTACCAAAGGCATATTGGGGAGAAGCTGTCAACACAGCTATTTACTTAAAAAATCGTACGCCTACTCAAGCTCTTAAGAATCAGATTCCAGAAGAGATATGGACTGGCACGAAAGTTAACCTGTCTCATCTGAGAGTCTTCGGCTGCCAAGCTCACGTTCTCGTACCCAAAGAAAAACGTACGAAACTTGACGCAAAGACGCAAACGTGCATCTTCGTTGGCTACGCAACCGAGAGCAAAGGCTATCGACTCGTCAATTCCCAAAATCCTCGAGTAATAATAATTGCAAGAGATGTTGTCTTCATTGAAGAAAAACCTTCACAGCAGTCCAATCCAAATTCACCTCAAATCGACATGCCAGAATCCCAGCAAGAATCAACTCAAGTCCAAATACCGATCTTCGAACAGCCAGTACCACCAATTAATGTTCATGCGCAGCCTGACATCCAGACACCACCTGTGTCATTACAGCTCGAACCCGAACCTGTGCAAGTAGAACCTCAACCTGTTCCTGAACCTGAACCAGAAGCCATACAACCAGACCAAGCACCAGAACGGAGATACCCGTCAAGAGACAGGCATCCTCCTGCGCGGTATGTTTGTACAGTGCAGATGACTTCAGAGGAACCTGAAACATATAAAGAGGTCACAGAGCATCCGCAAAAGGATCAATGGTTTGAAGCCATGCAGGCTGAATATAATTCATTAATGAAGCATGGGACATGGACATTAGTGGACAGACCCAAAGATCGCAAGACCACAAAGTGCAAGTGGGTCTTCAAACTTAAAAAGGACACAAGCGGACAAGTTGTGAAATACAAAGCACGGCTTGTAGCCAAAGGATTCACACAAGTTGAAGGAGTTGACTACGGCGAAACCTTCTCGCCAGTTGCAAGACTGTCTTCAGTGCGGATTTTGATGGCATTCGCAGTTGAATTAAATTGCCAAATTGACCACTTGGATGTGGAAACGGCATTTTTAAATGGTGATTTAGAGGAGGAAATTTACATGGAGCAACCTGAAGGCTTCTCAACTGACCCTAAACATAAAGTTTGTCTACTTAAAAAGTCTCTTTATGGCTTGAAACAAGCGCCACGTCAGTGGAATAAAAAGGTATGTGACGCAATGTCCGCCTTATCATTGACACAAGCCACAAGTGAACACTGTCTCTACTACAGACAAGACAGAAACGACATACTAGTCGTAGCAGTATTCGTCGACGATTTTTTCATACTGTGCAACAATGACCGGCTTAAAGCCGAGTTTAAAAACGGAATTAAAACGTTTTTTTACAGTAAAAGACTTAGGTCCTCTCAAGGACTGTCTAGGTATGAGAGTCATCCAAAAGAATGGTTCACTTACTCTAGACCAAACAACTTATATCGATAAATTAATCGATAAATATAATATGCATGACGCTATATCCGTTACTACACCTATGGAACCTGGACTTAAACTTACCTTACCAGAGAAGGAAGATGAAGTTGAAGTGCCTTATCGGGAACTTATCGCTCGTTAATGTACGTTTCGATTGGTACGAGACCCGACATTGCTCATACGGTCTCGTATCTATCACAATTCAACGCACATTACGGGGGGGTACACTGGAAAGCCGCTAAGAGGGTCCTTCGTTACCTCAAAGGTACCAAAGACCTCAAACTACACTTCACTAAAGGCCAGAACTACCCAGTAGGTTACGTAGACGCAGACTATGGGAGCAACATATTAGATAGGCGATCATTTACTGGTTATGCATTCCTAATGAGTGGAGCACCTGTCTCCTGGGAAGCGCGAAAACAGCGCACTGTCGCGCTATCTACCACAGAGGCAGAGTACATGGCTCTCGCAGAAGCCTGCAAGGAAGCTATTTACTTAAAGTCACTCATATCGGAAGTATTCGCCATCACTCATCCCATAATCATACACACAGACAATCAAAGTTCCATTAAACTTGCACACAATAACACTTATCACGCACGCACAAAACACATCGACATCAAACACCACTTCATACGAGACACACTGACACACCACGACCTACATCTCAAATACATTCATACGAATGACATGATCGCCGATATTCTTACTAAACCTTTGGCAAAGCTCAAGCACTGCAAGTGCGCCAATCAGTTAGGTTTAAGTTAGATTAGGCTTTCATAGTAGGTTTATTATTTTTGTGTGTACAGTTAGTCTTAAGTAGGTGTAATATATTGTATATATAGGGTGTTATTTTTCTTATGTTTGTGTTAGTGTTAAGTTAGTGTATAGTTTAGATTTTTGATATGTCTACTTGTATATATTGTATATATACAGGGTGTTTATATTACGGGGGGGGTGTTAAACCTTCTTGTTTATATTTTTAATATAAACACCCTGGCCATTTTTGATATGTGTGTATTTTGTATTTTGAATATTGTTCTGTTATTCTGCTTTGTCTACTGTCATTACTTCTTCTTGTGTCGCATACTGTTAACACAATATACTCGTTTTACCCCTGCTACTCTCGTTTCCTTCAATTCTAACTGATTGCTGCTCTCATCCACTCAAGGGTTGGTTGGAAGAGATCCCTTAAAGGGATATGTTAGCCTTTGTACATGTATCTTAAAGTTTGACAATTTATTTGTTAAATTTTCGTGGTAAATTTCGAATGAAAAATTACGTAAGTAAGTACATGCATTTCGAAAAATTCAGAAGTGCAGGCCCGCATTTGAACCCATGATCTTCTGCTAGAGGCCCCACACATTGAGCTTGAATCGGTGATCAGCTACGAATTTCTCTCATTCAATAATTGATAGCGGTCAAGTTGAATTCAAATTCAAATCAGTTATTCTGTAAATAGGCCACTTTAGGCACATTTACACAGTCATTTTTGAAGAAACTTGGCAGATAGTATTTTTTCAAAATAAAGTACTTAAAAACTACGGTATATAATTAAAGAAACAACTATATGAAAAAAATACAATACAATACAATACAAAGACTCTTTATTGTACACCAGAAATAGTAAGCGATACAGAAAACAGATACACAGAGAGAAAATTACAAGGCGAGCAATAGGCGGCCTTATCGTGAAAATACTAATTATAATACAGGAATAAATATAATTAATAATGAACTCTGAGTTACACGGAATCAAACTTTTTTTCCTTGGTAATTTTTATTCCGATAATTAATTTAAATTGAAATTCATTGTCACTACTAATTTTTTAGTCTTGAAGCTTATATTATCCTCTTTCCAAAACTTTACTAAACTTTAATTGGGAGTAATAAAGTTGGATCTACTGTCATTTGGTGCAAATGGAAAATGGAAAACTCGAAATAATACGTCAAAGCAGAAAAATGGCAATTTGAAATACAACAACAAGGAAAATTGTCCATCCTGAATATCGTGGAAAATGGACTAATGGTAAAAAAAATGTCCTATGATAAAATTGGCAAATTTGATTTTTATTTAAGTAGGTAAACTCAGAAATATGTCGAATTGTAAATATGTTCCACCCGAAATCATTTTTTATTTGGGCCTACATATTAAGTTAAGACCTGATTTTGACAACATTCACTTATTGCTTATTTAATTATGCTCCTGATTTATAATGGACAATATTCCATTTCGGTTTAATTAATTAACAACAAAAATAAATTTGGTTTTAAGTAAATAATATATTTCAGCACAATTAAATTTGGACAAATTCACTTTGATCTACATATTCATTTTGGTCCAAATTCAAAATTATCAATTCAAGTTTTTCAGTTTTGCCTTTTTTTGTTTGCTTGTTTTTTGTTGTTTTTATATTTTATACTTTTATTGTTCTAGTGGTAATAATTGATGTGTATTGTGTGTGGAATAAACTTTTCCATTTTCATTTTTCATTTCATTTTCATTTTCAAGGGGACGATTTTCCATTTTTTTTTATGCGACTGGATGGAAAACGAGCAAGTGGGTCCCCTGATGGTAAGAGATCACCACCGCCCGTAAAGGACCTGTCGCGGCGCTCGCGGTCGTGCCTTTTGCTTAATTAAAATTAAGAAGCTCCGACACAGCAAGTACAGTCCACTGGGACCCATTTAACCCATAATTACTAGATATACACGTTGATTTCTAATCTGTGAATAGTTTTTTTTTTCTTCAGTAATCGGCAGTGGTCACGAGTCACAGACACCAAACTTTATATTCTGTGGCAATTTTTATTTTAAAAATAACTTTATACAAATTCAATGTCACTGTACTAATGGTTAGTCTATGGGCTTTTTTTTATAATCCGACTGGATGGCAAACGAGCAAGTGGGTCTCCTGATGGTAAGGGATCACCACCGCCCATAAACATCTGCAACACCAGGGGTATTGCAGATGCGTTGCCAACCTAGAGGCCTAAGATGGGTTATCTCAAGTGCCACCATTTCAAGTGCACAATTTGCACTGAATCACAGTTAAAATCTTTGGAACTAGTTTTTTTACCATCCGGTGTTGGATGTGTAACTTATTGAATGCCATATCACTGTGGTGCTCTTCCAGAAGATGCATGAAGCTGCCGCCGCGGATGCTGCGGTCTGCCTCATGGCCACAGTTTCATATTTGCACTCCAATGCTCTTTGCAATTGCAAGCCGATTGTCTCGAGATAAAGATGACATTGAATTATCTTTCGAATAAACAGATCATGGCTACCGACCCCGCGACACGTCTGGGGCCGTTGTGTCTGGCCGCCTCATTACATCAAGAATCAAAATACACATCCTGCTTTAGTTTTATTTGAAAGCTCAAAGTTGTCAGCAGATCAATCATCATCATTATCACTGGACATTGAACAAAGACCTTCCCCTTCGAACGCCACACCGAACGACAAATTACCACAGACATCTTCCGGTTGCCCGCAACTCTCGCGATGTCATCAGTCATACCTAATGCTTGTTGCTCTCTTCCCCAGATGCTTCCTTCTTTCCTTTTTCACGCATACAACGGTAACCAACTATTTACTGGAATAATCTATGGAGAGGGCTGTAAACCTACCAAACCTACAAACCCTAACGCCTACTGCCCTAAACAACCCTAAAGCCCTAATTCCCTAACCCTACCATAGATTCAATACAAATAAATAAATAAAGTCGGGATGTCTGCACCATGAGACCTACGGGTTACAGAGGGATAGGGGTAATGGGATAATCACTGCTAGTTACACAGACTCATGCAACTAATTAAGGCTGAAGGTGTCTTATGCCACAGTGATGGAAACCTAATAAATGATACAGCGTCGACTTCCAAACTCAAAGAGACTTTATTTACAAATTTACAAGGTTTTTATATTAAATTCTGCTTATTGTGTGAGTACGTAAATATACTCGTCGTTTAATATGTATTTTGTTAACTTAATGAAATCTAGCTTTAGCACTTTGCCCGTGCTAGATGCGATTGTGCAGTTTCTTGTCCCAAATCGTGGTGCTGATGTCGCAGTGGTATGTTCACTGCACGTGAACACCAACCATATCGCAAAGGTCACTCAGACTTAATAGAAGGAAGCAATATTATATTAATATACATTCAGCCTACTTTTTGTGCAAAAATTAAAGCTTCGTACATGAAACTGAACTGAGCCGCTGCTGCCGGTGCGGCAGGCTTCAGCGCTGAAGAGGGCGCGGGCGGCGGGGGCGGGGCGGGGGCGGGGGCGGGGGCGGGGCGTCGCGGGCTAGTCGCGGCGCGCGCGCCGGCCGCGCTCACTCGCCGCCGCGCACCCGCCACGACCGCCCGCGACCGCGAGACAGCGCCGGTAACGTACACGCACACACACATACACACACCGTTGCGCAAGCGCATGCGCCGTCGCGAGCGTCGAAAGTGAAGCTCTTCGTAATTAAGCGATATCAAGTGGAATGCAATTGTGTTGCCTCAGCGCAACCTCGGCCGAGCCAGTTTCGACACTCGCGGCGAAATCACTTTCGATAGCATTGAGCTCCCGGAACCACCCCCGGTCGACCCCCGCCGGACCGCGCCCCGGACCATTGTCTGTTCAGTGTTAGTTCACCCCATGGTTTGCAGTTTGTCTTGAGCCAACGGAATCAGTGCTATCGAAGGTAACACAGACTGCTTTTATATTTAGTACCTAATATTATTTTCGTATTTGTGTTAAATCGTTCAAGGTCACAGGTTCTTGCAAACACAATCTTTTCAGCTTTAATCGACCCAGGAAAGTTGCAGCTGAGCAGAAAACTTGTGCTCCATTGTTTTAACCATTTACCGGGCGTTACTGAAATTGTGCTAATTTTCATTAGTGTGACAGTTCGTGTGTGATAACACCCCCCTTCCCCCACTCGCACGTGGATCCACTTAACTCGTGACCAAAACATTGCAAGACCGGGAGGTCCTCGCGCCCCCCGCCCCCGCGGTGACCCCCGCCCCTCGACCTCGCGCGGGTCGCGGGTCACGGCCGCCCCCCGACCTCAGCGCGACACGGCCCATTACCAGTAATCGGCTCGCGACCGGAAAACTTAATTATTTCTGACCAAAATCGTGTGACATTCAATGAATTAGAAAGTTAGTCCGCTGCGCTGTTAGGTAACCGCCATGTGCGCTGCGCCGCCGTCGCCGACGCTCGTCCGCGGCGCCTGCGCACCTTCACGTCCCAAGCAGGACTCTAGTTCACCAAACAACCCGGCGCACGCGTTGCCCAACGCTGCGCAAGCGCCCTCCTTCCGACCAGTATCCGCCGAACTGTCCTCTTTACTATTTATGCTAATTGTAATCGTTACTTCTGATCAATTACGCGGAGTATTGTCTTGTATTCAATCGATTCGTTATACTACAATGGCAAATCCGATCGGTACATGGGTAGTACTACTTTGACTTTGATAGTAGGTAGATCGTTACCTACTCTGGCACTGTCAGAGTAGCAATGGTGGTTCCTTTATTACCTACATGACATCAGAGGTTATATGATCATGTTATGACAAGCTTGTGTATTGCACCAACGACGAGTTGCTATATCCGAAGGCTCCCGCGTCTCTCACCGGCTCACTGAACATTAACTTTTAAATGTACAATTAGCTATCAGTGTTACCGGCGAGTGACCCTTGGGGCGGCTGACCCTGCTTGCGACAGCGGGGCGTCCTTCGTGGGTTAGGAAAAGCAGTTTCCCAACGGCGCACGCGCCGCACGCTGATGCGTTGCGATACGCGCCGCGCCGGCCACATGTGGCGTGTGGCGTGTGGCGGGAAGATACTGTTGTCATGACGCCACAGCAGCCTAGTCTTTTGACCTTCTAGCCTCGGAGGTGAGCTCTAACCCGCACACCTCTTGAGTTTTCGTAATTCATGAGCAGAAGGAAAACACGACGAATCTAGATGCACCTGCGAATGCTATGATGGGAACCTACAGCTCAAGAAATCTTGTCCTGAGGAGAAGTCTAGTCCGCAGCAGTATATCAAGATGATGATGAGATAACGCCGGGAACGAGATGTACTTAGCTCTGCGCGTGCGCAACAGCCCGGCTTGTTTGTGCGCCGGTTAGCGGGACGCGTGCGTCACGTACTAACGCTGTTTGAAGAAAACTCGCATCAGCGTCGCTGCATGATGTCACCCACGAGTACTCGTGGACAAATTCCAAAAAACTGAGATTTCCATAATTTATAGATTACTATGAATATCCAGTGTTTACTTAGCCCTGCTCCTAAACAAAATGGGCAGCACAAGCAGTAGGTCATTTTAGGTTCGTTACTGACATGGACAGACAGATATGAAAATCCTTAAACTTTTCTTATTGGCTATGCTATTTCTATGCTAGGGCAACTGGAATGTCCACATGTTTCTGAAGCCTGACAGACAGAAGGAAGAACAACAAAGTGATCCTATAATGGTATCGTTTTTGCCGACCGAGCAATCCTTAAAACCACACTAACTTCGCCGGAGGCCCAACTCCACTCCCCCCCCTTCCCCTTTAGCCCCATTTAGTCCGGCAACGACCCGCAGTCCTAATAATGCTGTAGGTGTCCATGGGCGGCGGTGATCACTTACCATCAGATGACCCACATGCTCGTTTGCCAACTATTTGCCAAATAAAAAAACTTAGCAAAGTTTGCGCAGTTTAAAGTTCAAAACAGACGATTGTGTGAGCTGTCAGAGGTCGTTGCCGAGTGCGGCGCGGAGGACGGCCGCAGCTGCGCGCGAGCACGAGACGCGCCGCACGCGACGACTTCGGCCTAGCGCAAGATCCCACCGCAAAATCCTGCACAGTCACCAGCACCAATATCTGTCACAACAAAGCGTGCATAAACATTAAACATGTGATACAACTTTATTCCTAGGGCCGATATTAATGCAGATGACAGTACAGTTAAGGAAACCGAATTGTGTACCCGAGTGGAACCGAGCTTCTAATGTCATGTTGACATCCTATACATCTGCCAGAGAAATAACAGTGAAATTGATTATGAAAAGATACCTTACCGCCCCTTAGTCAACCACAAGCGTAACATTTCAAATACAAAAGTTGCAGCAGATTGATAGGTCACAATCCTTTTTTCAACAGTTATTCAAGTCAGTTACCTAGTTCTTTATTTATTTCCAAACAAATAGTAACAATTGTGAAAAAATCTTCTTCTTCCTGGCCATTACTCATGATTCCCATTTTTTTATAACATTACGCCACGTTGTCAGTTGTCGTCATTTTATAGACGTTAGCTGCTTTCATATCGCTGCTTATGGCGCTCATCCAAACATTGTAAAAAATAATCGTGAAATGTACTCGAGGCAAGTTTTGTTACTGTAGAACCCCATAATCTTAAATTTTGATAAAATAGTTACAGACAAAATTTTACGGTGAGATCTTACACTAGACCATCGTATGTCGGTCAGCAGAGCGTTGAATATTCTCTCACGCTGGAAATTGAGGAAAAACTAGTAGCCGAGACATTTGCACGCTAGCTGCGACGCGGCGGCGACCCCGTGCGTTTGGGGGACCCGCGACCGTGCTGGTGCCAAATGTCCGATCTAAAGGTCCGATAGCAAGCTTTATAACGACAAGCTTCATCGCTCGTATGTCACCTGACTTCGTGAACTTGACCGAACAACATACAATCGTAAAAGCTCACGGAGCTATTACGCCAATTTACTCGTATTTGTACCTGGTACTTTATCATCATCTCGGCCTATATCTCAGGATGAGGAGCTTGGGCCCTGTTTAGTTCCCATGCGGCTCACCATTAACTTTCTTCGCATCGATATTTTCCTTCACCAAGGAGGGTAAATTCCAAATGAAATTTTGCACATAAATTCAGAAGAATTCAGAGGTGCGAAAGCTGTAAAGTGCCAACAACTGCGCCGGCGCCGCGAGAGCACTCCCAATGCAACAGATAGAAGCTGTATTCGCAATCACCATATCTTTCTACCCTCATCTTATACTGTTGGAAAGAAGGAAGTAACGAAAGTGATTGTGATTCTAGCGTCTTGAACAATATGGCATGATGTGTAAGTCATGCTCGCCGCTCGCAGCAGATCGGGCGCAGTTCCGCGAACAATCGGCCGCCGTACTTGTCGATCGAGCGTTTACGCAACGCGCGCGGCGGGCGAGGCGCCAACGCCAATGGTAATTGTATAGATTCGGACAAACAGACAGCAATTTTGTTGCAACGCAATATCAATAGAGTAATCTGATTAGGGCGGTGTCGCAACGCGGATGTACAATCTACGATATGAGCGCATAGTAGCGTGGAAAGAACATTCTCGTTAGGCAACCGGGGTCTGAGAAGTTAGGTGTGTCCTCGGACGTTAAAACTCGCAGTTAGTGTACACAAGCTTTGCTACACTTGTCACTATTTATGTCATAGAAAAAATTTTGGGAACCCGGTGGGAATAGAGTTGTTCCGTCACGCCACATTGAATAGGAACTTATCAAAGATGTGCAAGCACCTGACTATAATGAAATGAAGTGAACTTAGTGCTGCAACATGCATAGGTGTTACTTATACGAGTGCATATTAGTTGGATGCTGTTACATAAATATATGCTCCACCGCCTTAATGTAAATAATATATTTAATGTCTATTCGCATAATAGTGCTGCACTGTAGCTACTTTATAGATATATTGTAAAATATTCCTTATTTGCGGATCTCAACGAGTAGGTATAAATAATGTCATCAGTAACTCGTCAAATATTGATCTCATGCGCCTGCGCAACGCGCCCCGCATACGGAGCAGAGCGTGATTGTAATATAAGTATGCTAAGTGATCGGACACATTTATAGTTGAACAGATAAATGTTATTTAACGCAAACTCTTATTTAAATTAGTTCTCGCGCCACGTACAGTATTTATTACGCGCATCCGATCACACTGATTGACTGATTTAACGTTTTTGACAACCATGGCGACACGAGGCAAGCGTGAGGAGTGAAAAATGCGAAGTATTGTTTGATCTATTCAAGAATTTAGGTTTGTTACTATAGTTACCTCCAAACCGGATGGACTGAGAGCGCCTCATAAACTTTAGAATTTCCGAGATTTAATAGATTCGAAAAGTATCAGCATCTTAAAAAACTGTAAGCCTTTTAAGTATATTTGGGACTGCTCTATGTTCGCTCAATTTGAACTCTGTTGCTGTGACTTGTTAGGTTTGATTACAAATCTGCAAACAGAGAAGCTTCAATAGCTTCTACTCTTCCTCTTGTTCGAGACAAGCCGCTCAAAGATGCTCTAAGCACGTGATTTACTGAAAAAAGGAGACAAAAGCCCACCACCATTAAATCTGACCTAACTACGTAAATCTTGCATCTGTTTAATAACCTGAGTACAATAAGTTCTTTAATATGACGAGTGTCCGATGGGCAAAGCGTGTCAGGGAGGCTACTACGAAATTCGAAAATCGATGTTCACGTATCGTTCCGTCCCTCTCACGCTCGTATTAAGCAGTATTAGCGTCAGCGGGACGGGAAGGTACGAAGTGTGAATTTTGCACTTCGTAATAGGGCCAGGTCGGCAGGTCAGTGCTAATCATCGCGCGATCTCATCTCAGTGTAATTTGTCAGCGTAATGTATACGCGTCATTACGGCAATTGAGCGTGCGCCGCGCGAGCCCCTCATTAGCGTCCCTACGTAATTAAGCCCATAGTTTGCGTAATTATGACCAAAGTTATGGTCATTCATTAACGTAAAGGGTTACAGGCTAAGGCCCTTACTAACGATGGTGTTTGTGGGACAGTGGATACTGTACTTTTAAATTGTAAAGCGTAACGTTCTGAAATCAATGTATTTTGTACATCTGTTTTACAATAGTCAACTAAACCACGAGTGGTGCTTTTCTAGTTCAAAACTAAACTTCTACAGATAAACCAGTCTCTATCTAAACACTGTCTCTACGAGTGACAACAGCAACGATGATTTTCTATGCCAAAATGTTAATTGACTAGCTATTATTTGTGAGATTTCCCCCCAGGAAAACTAAAAATAGGCCAGCTGCCTATCTCGTGACAATTTGTTAAAATCCATTCATAGCGCTCTTCAAGAAATATTTCTGCAAAACTTCAAGTCAATAGCGTTTTAGGCTGCATTATCAGTCTATCAGTCATCAGTCGGTCACTCAGTCAGGTTAATCTTTTATACGCATAAATTATGTCAGATTACGCGCTCTCGTTGTATTAATTACGAAGTGGGCCGCCCGAGACAGCGCGGCGGCCGATAACGTGCGTCGCGTGTGTGCGTGCACGCACACACACACAGCGCGCGGCCTTGAACTTGCGCCGGCGCATCTCGGCGCGCACCTTTGATCTACAGACCGAGACGCTAATGCATGAAAATTGGTGCCCATTGAGCTGTTTACGGTGAATTTGTAGTCGCGAATCGAAACCAGATTTTCCGATTATTATTCATGCACCTAAGACGGAGCTCTATAGCTTATTATAATGAGCTAATTCTCTTGTAAATCACTAAAACCAACAAAAAAGGCATCGACTAGCAACATAAAGTTTACACATTTAGTTGAACGCTAATATTGGTCAATGTTGTCTGTTTAATCAATTTAAATTCACTAAATGACACAATCACTGACAGATGGCTGGAGCTATTAAACGTAGCTTAACGACCATCGGCGCCGGCGCCGCCCGGAAATCGTTGGCCCTTGCTCTCAGCAAACCAATAAGCACTAAGGTAGAGTACAGTTTATGTAATAACAGGAAGGATAGAATCAAACCAGTGTTACCCAAGACATCCTTAATTATCTCGTTGATTTAATCTAAATAATCGGATATGATAGAGTGCTTCCAGCATTAGCAAAATTGCATGATCTCAGTTGCCGTTTCAGTCCGTGTTGTTACTGTGTTTAAAAAAAAGTATCGTTTTCATAGCAGTATTGTACAACGTGTTTTAAAACTATATTATTTCAGCCAATGGTCGGGTCGACCAAAAACCCCTTCATAGGTTTTATTCATCGGAATTTCTGATTCAAAATTTAGTCACGTCTTTGATGCAACGGGCGTCTTTGATGATCAATGTACGGAACGGAAACATTTGTTAACTGCTATGATATCATTCTGAAAATCATTTACAGGGCTGCAGGGCTGCTCTGTCAAACTTGCCCAATACCAGATGAAATAAACTGGATCAATTTAAAAATATCTTTGCTTTAGTGATTTGTAAAAACCACGATGTGCGCTTTTGCGCGCTTCCTTCCCCTCGCGAATGTAGCGTTACGTCGTGTGACACACATTACCATAACACACAATCAGCCTTTTATGTCGAACGCGGCTCAACACAAACAAATGCATTTCTCGAAAAACATTTACATAAATACGCATGATAATATGAATGTCCGTTTTCGTTGTACGACCCAAATTCGCGGAAGTTAAGACATAAGAGCGAATTGAATTGTAAGACGAAGGCTGACACGAACGAAGGCTTTTGGACCGGAAGTTCTTTATAATATACTTCCCAAATTTATTACAAATATATAAACAAGTTAAGGTAAATACCCTAGTGGGTTATTTGATTACTGATTTTAGAGCAACAAACTTCGAACAATCACTTTATGATGATATGTAGATTGGGTCTATTTCCTATCAACTTTGTCAAAGCCACTTTCAGCTTGTAGCGTGTGTAAAAAACTTAAGATGATGACCTGTTGTATGTAGTAGTGCACAGAATTGATATGGAATATGGAACGTCGACTTTATCTATACGGACACGTTACTACTACATAGAACAGATCATCTTCTTTGCCTATATCTTGCGTCAGGTGCGTCACGTTGCGTCACCGCCGCATTAATTTATGCGACGCGGCCTGACGCGGGTGACAAACGAAGAAGATTTATTTAGAATTTATAATTTATAGATTTTCTCAAAGCTTTTGTTATCTAACTGCTTGCGAGATGGGTGCGTAACGTGAGACGCCGCAATTGCTCAACTACCGCTGAAGTTCTTTGACTCGCCAACAATTGGGAGGGCCGGGGTGGAGGTGGTAGGGGAGTCACGTAACAGTTGTACATGATTCACGATTAATTATTTGAAACTTATGTATTTTTTGCCCCGTGATTACCTTTAATAAGCGATATTTCGAGGAGTCCCAGCCGCTCCGTGACCCGCGTCTAGTGTGTTTGAATCCAAATCCGCACTCCCGAGTTTTCCGGAATTCATATGCAAAATGACAATTTGAAACCTAACACTAGTTTTACATACAACAATAAGCAATTGAATATATATAAATAAATATAATAAAGTTTTACCAAGAAAGGCCTAGAAAAACAATGTTCCTTTTAGAGCAATATTTTCATCACTAAATATATAATGTACTAAAATTATAACTGAAAAGTTATTGTATTGTAAAACTCTTTATTGTACATGAAAACACATGAAATTAACGGAAAACAGGATAATAAGATGTACAAAAAGTTAGTGAAGATGCAAAAACGTATGTCCTATTTAGATAAAATTACGCATGGAAATAGAGTAACCTGCGGGAAAAGACTGAATAGTTTTATCCTGGAAACTCGCATAGTTCCCGCGGGGTAGCCATAAAAAATATTCGCAAACAAAGTAAGCAACAGCTACACTTACGCTTATACATGTAAAAATTATAACCAATGAAATATTGATTTGTAGTTTATGTTCGGTTGGTGTCTCGCCTGTCTGTGCCAACAGCGCGAATCAATCGGATTGGCCGCGCTGCGCAAGCGCCGCGACCGAGTCAAGGGCGCGCGACACTGACTATAACTGACGTTTATTTCACGTTATTTAAAAATTAATGCAATTATTTACCAAATAATTTTATCGCCAAATGTACTGGCTTAATCTCAACGATATGATAACAATTTATTCTGTTTGTTTTTACACTTTTCTCTTCGAAATTAAGACACAACGGGGCTACTATGAAATTGTAAAATCTAAGTTCGCGTCGTTCCATCCCTCTTACACTTATACTATTTAATACAAGAGTGAGAGGGACGGTACGAACTTCGAATTTCGGAGTAGGCCCACTGGTTAATCGGTTTTGTAACTCTCGATGCTGAAAGAAGAGTAGGTATTTAATTAGAATATAGATAGTTTCTGTTTTAGATGCAAGTGATACACAGAACTTTAAAATATTTTGCTTGTCGCACTATAAATTGTCTGTAAACCATCTTCTTTGTACCATGTTTGAGAAAATAAATGACTGATTGATTACTGATTAAGTAATTAACATGTTTGAGGCGTGTATCTGCCTGCGGCCTCACTAACTGATAAACCAATTGAAGTGCTGTGTTTTTCATCAAAATGTCTGACGAATTGGTTTCAATGGTTTATTGTATTTCGTAGAAATAAAACTAGTCATCTCAAAAATACCGGGTGTGGCCTGTAATACAAGCAAAAAATTAAAACATAGATCGTCCTCGCAAACTGAACAACATTGAATCACTGACTGAAGCCTTAAATTTTACTGAAAATTTTAAATGGTCATCCTATAGAACACAATAGGTTAGGTTAGGTTTGTTTTATAACAATTCTGAACAATTATTGGATTCAGAGAAAAAAGAGTTATGACAAACGATCGTTCTGACAAACATTACATTCGGACTTTCGATAAGTATGCGAGCCGATATGGATCCTTTTATAAGTACCCCGACATTGTCGTAGGTATTTATAAAATGAGGGGAGTGTAGCCGCGGGCTCAAACTAGTTCGGTCCAGTTACTCAACTGCAGTATGAAATTGAAAGTAGGAAGGCCTTTGCACTCGCGTGCGACCTTAGCGCTCGTGAGTTAAGTGTTTCGGAGCAAGTTTATTACCTACTTATGAGTGAGAGCCGAGGCCTGCGCGAGGCCGGCGCCGGCGCAGCTGCTCCATATCTTATAGCTCCATAGGTTCTGAAATACTCAGATAAGTGAAAATTAACCCCTTTCTCTTATCCCCGAAAGTGCTGGACCTACTGTGTCAACAGCATTTCTTGAAGTTGCTTTTTGAAAACAACGAATGTAAGAGCTACAAACTCACGGACTTCATATTTGTTCATAATCAGGTCATTGTCTGGATACAAACTTTAGCATCCCTTTACTTTCATTGATGTTCATTTTTAACGAACAAAGAGGACGAAAAAAGAGGGGCGTGTTATACGTTTGACCGGTATGTGTGTCTGTTTGTCTGTCTGTGTGTCTGTCTATAGCACCGTAGCTCTTAAACGGGTGAACTGATTTGAATGCGGTTTTTTTATTTGAAATCAGGTTTTCTAGCAATAGTTCTTAAGCATGTTTCATCAAAATCGGTCCAGCCGTTTTTGAGATATTGAACATTGAAGTGACAAAGTCGGGGTTCTCCAACTTTTTGTTGGTTGGGTTATCTATTGAACAATTAGCCCATCTCTTTTGATGTCCGTCTGTCTGTCTGTCACAGGGCTCTATCTCTTGAGTCGTAATAGTAGACAGTTGAAATTTCCACAGATCATGTATTACTGTGGCCGCTATAACAGCAAATACTAAAAACAGAATAAAATAAATATTTAAGGGGGGCTCCCATACAACAAACTTGATTTTTTGCCGTTTTTTTGCTAATGTCTAAAATTTTGCAGATGGTAGGACCTTGTGCAAGGTCCGCCCGGATTGCTACCACCATCTTGCTCGCTAATCCTGCCGTGAAAAATTACTGGTACTTGAGTTATCCCATCTTAGGCCTCTACGTTGGCAACGCATCTGCAATCCCCCTGGTGTTGCAGGTGTCTATGGGCGGTGGTGATCTCTTACCATCAGGAGACCCACTTGCTCGTTTTCCACCCAGTTGAATAAAAAATAAAAACAATTAAACGCCGAAAAAAACACCCGAAATAACTCACTTGGCCGGTTTTTTACTTTACGTGTGAAAAATTAACAAACGACTCAGTTCTTCAATAATATTAGTAATATTAGTTAAGGATAGTTTAGCTTTAATTTAAACTCCTTTCAAACGTACAATTACTAGAATTAGTTAAACAGCCAAAGAATCGGTCGCGAATCACAGCGCGACAGCGGCGGCACTTTCCCCGCGCGCGAGCGAGACGGCGCTATGCGAGTGCGGCGCGTGCGAGCGGGACAGCGCGCATGACGCAACCGCCACATAACGTAATGTTTGTTGTTTGTTTGTGGGCTCTGGGTCACTCGCTTGCCTACAAACATACAAATGGACTCGTTAGCAACCGCCGCAGGATTAAATCTAAGTCTAACTTATTTATTTGACCGGAGACCTTTTAAATACGGATTTCATTCTAAAATTTAGATTTGATGTTAGTTACAAATACATCGGATCAGAAACACACAGAAGGTTCCATGCTGTTGCGCTGAAAAAATTACACATTTTATGGGAACCCCCCCCCCCCTTTATTAGTATTAAGACAATTTAATTTTTGCTATCTGTGAAAATTCAAGATTTTCAAATGACAGTTCAAAAGATATAAACGGACAGAAACAAAAAGTGGAGGCTTAGTAAAGGGGGTTCCGTTGGCACCCGTTGGTTACGGAACTCTAAACATGAAATCAATTCCATTAAGCCATTGACCTTCATTGGACTGTGATACGTTTGCATATGAAAGACTTCAACGCGTTCAGTTGCAATTGAAATGAACTTGTTCTATTTTTTCACCTGTTTAAAAAAAAATCATTAAAGAAAAGATAAATAAAGATTAAATTATTACTGACATTTAATTTATTCTATTCAGTTTAGATTTTCTATTTCGAGCATTTCGTGTCGTGACATCTACCATAAAACAAGATATTATCTCCATTTTTTTTGAAATAGATTAGTTTAGATTTAGTTTAGTTTAGTATTTTGATTTCAATTCTGATTTTATTTCTAATTTGCAAATCTCAACGGTCGTTTGTATAATGTTATCTTATGTATTTTATTCCGAGTGGTGTCGGGTTAGAATTACACCTCTCCATTTCTTCCGTGGATGTCGTAAGAGACGACTGAGGATATAGGTTAATAGGCGACAGGCTAGCAACCTGTCACTATTGTACCTTTTTTGTCAAACGTAAAAATCTAGGTGTCTCCGAAGGGGCTAAACGGCTTGTGTACACGAGATGTTTGTGTGTATGTATTTTCTTTAACATAAGAAATAAAGAGTAATCTCAAAATCGAAAATAAATCTATCTACTTAAATCTTCTACTTAAATTCTTAAAGCCGTGGTGGCCTAGTGGTTTGACCTACCGCCTCTCAAGCAGAGTCGTGGGTTCAAAGGCTCGCACCTCTGAGTTTTTCGAAATTCATGTGCGGAATTACATTTGAAATTTATTTAAGGAAACATAGGAAATGCAAAGTAATCAAAATAAAAAAATCTAATCTATGAATCTTAAATCTAAGTTAAGTATAGTTAATTCACATTAAATATAACACCTCGCACGTCAGCTGACGCAAGCACCGGCCGATACTTTCAAATTCAAAAGCCAAATTAAAGCCACTTCCGTTCGTGACCAACCTTCGATTGAACATATTTCTAATTAATCGTTCTGATTACTCTCGAATATGTTATTAGTTACTTTACTAGGTTGTTGCATAATTTCATATTCCGTGGGACTTTCTTGATTTCTTTATTCCATGTCAGATTATTAATGAACTCAAGTTTAGATCCTTGAGTTAGATTTTCTCTTCGAGTCAACAAATATAAACTAGCTAGGCGTTGATGAGTCAGTCATTGGGCGCATTTCTTTTGCACGTTGATGTTAAAAAAACGATGAAAATATTTCATGAAAAATGATAAACTGCAACTATTAAAAATTCCACATGACAGGGTTTTTTTCATAATTTTGATCCAATTTTTATATAATTTTAATTTGTATATAAAAACGTTTTATTTTTTTATTATGTAATAATAATAATAATAATACAAACGCAATAATGTTCTATCTGTTTGTTTGTAATGATTTCACGCTTAAAGCACTCAACCAATTGGATGTAGTTCAACAAAAAGGATCCAAAGCACTGTCATGCTATTCTTTAAATACGCCTTTGTTCCTACTGAAATAAAATCTAAAATTAAAAAAAAAATGTTGAGGGTTCGATCATTTTTGTTTAACTACATCCAATTAAGATGAAATTTGAAGCATGGAGATAGTTTCAAAACCAGAAATAGACATAGAATATATTATATTTCATGAAATTGCATAATTCCTATGAGATAACGACAAACGAAGTCACAGACAAAGCCACATGCAACAGCGGGTTTGATAGCTAGGTAGCTAACTGCGAAGAGGCTGGCTATTCAATCACATAGATTGAATATCCAGCCTCTTGGCAGTAAAAAGTGTTATTTTTATAGCTGGCAGCACCAGCTGCGCCTCTTGAGTCATATGTCATAATCATAAATCATCTGCCGCGAGGTCAACGACCTGCGTTGACGCAAGCGCCGGTTCGATGTTTAGTGCTTTTGCAACCGTGTATCACCTGTGCTGATTAGACCTAATAGCAACGCTCACCGCCGCGCTCAGAGAAGCATCATTAAAGCGAAAGGGACCATTTTCCTAGGTTATTTGTAACAATGTTAATCGTGCGAAACCACCTACTGTACCGATTTATTTATATTTTACTGTGGAAAATAATAAAGTTCTCCTAGTCTTTGCAGAAGCTGGTATGTACTTTATTTTTTATCTGTCAAAATTTTTGGATAGATTAACTAACGTGCGATTTAAACCTTATTAACAATCAATAAATAACTTGAATAGTGCGTCAAATGACATTAAGTAAAAAAAACGAAGAATGTTTATTGGATATAAACATTATTTATACTGATAGTTAGACAAACTTTTGATTGTACAAAGGCTTGGCATATTTAACAACAAATCTAGAAAATGTACAATTTATGTCAAAATTATATTATACCAAGTGGCTATTATACATTTTTTTCCATTATTATTTTATGATGCGCCACCCCTGACGTTGGCGGCCGCGGACCTTGGCTGGCCGCCCCTTCGCCACACTCACATTATAACTCAGCTATAACAATTTATGTCTCCATTCACCCACAAACGGCTGACCCCGTTCCGATGCGGTTTAGCGATCATGAAAGACCGACGATTGGAAAATGACGCTCATTTATGCGTCGAATAATTCATAAATGAATTGATGACTTGGAATTAATACCTACAAAAGAATGACGTGACTGACTGACTGACAGACAACGCACAGCCTTAACAATTAGAAACTTGTAATTTGGTACAGATTTTTTGAGGATCATAGAGGCGCACTAAAAAAAGATTTTTTAAAATTTCCAGGAATCATTCAATTTTTCATTCTTTTACGGGGTTAAAAACGCGTGATAACTAGCTGTTATGGGATATTTCAGTTATGGGGTTAGTTTAGCCAAGTTCTTATTAAATACTTTTCAGGATTTTTTTATGTTAATTGACAAATTTTCCCATATTTGATCGATGTTTAAAGAAATGCGTCAAAGGCATATTACATTTTAAATCAAAAATGTCGCTGAAAAACCTTTATAACTAGCAGTATTCTGTCGAACTGACCATGTGCATATTCCGGTTAACCTTTTTTAAAATACTTTGCATGTGTGTCTGATGGATGGTTCGTAGCGAGCTACGCGCTACGACGTCGCTACGGTTTTTTCGTACAAAAGACATCAACGGGCGTCTGAAGCTACTACACAAGTTCGTTTAAATGTTTTATTACAAGTTTTTATTAAAATTTATTAATCGATGGGACACAAATGGATGAAATGTATTTTGAATAAAAATTCAAGTAGTCAGCTTAAAAAAAACTTGTATCAAATAGTTTTTTTAAACAAAAAACTTATTTTCTACAAGCAAGCATACAGTATGAATAACTTTTTTTACAGAACAGTAGTATTTTGTAACAAATTCTCGGTAAAGGTGTTCAATATCGAAATCTCAGGCAATTACGCGTGGAGTCTAATCGGTGCAGTTTTTGCAGCTCCACCAACAATACGTTGCCCCACGCGTGGGCGTGGGAACTGAACTATGGCCGCATTCAGATGCCCATAAATAACCCATTTGTCGTACATAACTAAACATTATTAGCCGTGGTAGCCCATTGGTTTGGTCAAAACTTGACATGCACGTCCAATATGTGACAGTTGGACATCCATAACATAAGCTGAGTTACGGATGCGTTGCCGGCCCTTTGAGAAAGGAGTAGGCTCGTTTTTGAAGATTCTTAAGTTGTACCGGTCGGTGGGAGCACTGGCGCTGCAAGCTGAAAGTAAACCTCTTTCGTGCTACCATGGGGTCTTTGGGTTTGTATTAAAAACGTGGATTTTCTGCTGCGTTACAACGCTTTTACAAAAGTATAATATTCGTTTATGATTATGAATAGTGAAATCTGAAAATTTAATGATCCAATGACATAACAACATTTCATGACATGTGTAAAATGTGTATCGATCCTGCCCGCGCAGCCAAACAACTTTTTCTTTTTTTAAACGTTCAATGTTCAGTTGCGCAACTCCTGTTATCAAGTGGAACATTCATCGGCCACTGCGCCGCAAGGTCTGCGCGGGGACTAGAACCTTGCGCTGCAAATACTGCAGTTGACATTCCAACACAAACTGCTAACTGTTAGTATCAGTAAAGCTTACAAGATGTCTGAGTGTGCGCGGCTGACGGTGCCGACAGCGAGTAAGTGCGTGTTTTTATTATTCAATTTCAAAACATTTATTCAGTAAATAGGCCGCAATGGGCACTTTTACACGTCATTTTTTAAACTACTAGCGCTTTCGGAAAGACCATCATTGCCAAGGAGAATGCGTTAGTCATACATAGACATATTGAACGATGACATTTTTCGCTTACTATTTATTTACATAGTTTACTTATCTTTATTTTGGAAAAAAAGATAAAAATATTTATTTGTTAAAACACGAGTTACATAAAATACAGCTGTTCGGTTTCTTTTCCTGTTCTTGCATGTTTTGCCTTGCGGCGTACAAATATTTAATTCAGTCAGTAATAATAACATCATGACTGTATAATTAAGGGATAATCATTTTCAATTTTAATTATTAAAGACATTAAATTATATTAAAGACATTCGGAAAGAAAATAAACACATTTGTCAATCTACGCTTTGCGCATTTGGACGAAATAAAATAAGTTTTGCTATCACTTCATTTTACATTGTTAAAGCGACCCACTGTTGGTTAAAAGTCTTCTCGCCACCACTCGTGCACTCATCTCTATCAAGAACATCTTCCTGCCGCTCTTTGATATGTGTCCAAGTCGTCAACGTCAACATAACCCAATAGCGTTTTAAATCAACTACTTTCGCGTTAATAACTTTAATTAACACTAATATCACTAAGATTTAGTTGTCGCGCAACGCCGCGTCCTTGCCGCGCGAAAGTGTCGCGCGACGCCGCGAGCGCCGACAGACGACAGCCGACGGCCGGCGGCCGCGCCGACCTTCGCCGACATGCAACGCCAATTAGCAACGACAAAAAGTGCATTTCCATAAATATCCACTCGCTATTCTAAAGTGGGTAATAGGAACTTTGTGGTACCAACATAATATCAATAATGTATTTTATAATATCACGTTATAAGTAATTTACAAATAGTAGACGCTGGTTTATTGCCGGATTATCTCAACGGAACTCATCTTCGAACTTGTGTGGGTGGTTGACTCATTTTTAATGGATCATTGTTGTCAACTGCACTCGAGTCGTTGCAGTATATTTATCCAACGATCTCACACTATTGGTAGAATCATTTACGATGACGCGTGCCGTGGTTCTTATTACAATGTCATTGACGTCTAATATTGAGAAAATCACGCGTCTTTGACACTAACTCTCTGAAATTATCAACAACTTATTTTTATGTCTTTTTATTTATTTTATTCGTAAGATTGACTTCACTTTTCAATGACGACACAATTAAAAAAAAAACAGCTACGAACGTTGTATAAGTGAAAATATTCTTTTCACTTTTGAAAGAAACATTATTTGCGGAAGAAACCACTCGCTCAACGTTGGTAATTATTTCCGTTTTAATAGCAATGATATTTGTTTCGTCCGGTGCTGACGCGCGTCAACCGCAGCCACGCAGCTCCCGCGTCACTGACGCCGCCCACTTTTACCACAACCACAGCTGTGATAAAGTACATTTCTAATAGGATTTACATACTACCTTATATCCGCGGCTTCGCTCGCAAGAACCACTTATATTACTCCTGGAAATTCACAAAAATCATATCGTGGTTATTACTTAAGCTGTATATGAAGAACGCCGTTGCCAAATTTCTTGTCTGCCCTTAACGGAAAATATTTCGGGATGTTACATACGTATATCTCAATCCCGTGGCAATATCGGGATAAAAGATAGCTTACTCGTATAGGTAAGCATATGTTATTTCCGAAGTCAACTGTCTACATATTCTTTCAAATCCATCCAGCCATTATAGCTTGAAAGAATAACATATTTATGTATGTAGGAACATTAAATTTAGCATAAATTTAGAAAAACAGTAGGTAGTAAGTAAGGCCAGAAATAATACCTATTATGTTGTGTCAATAAGTATACCTATTACGTGGACAGAAAAACCAGTGTTTTCACTATCATTTATCACGTATACATTTTAGCTATACTTGTAACTAACCAATCATGTCAACATAAATCTTGCGACTTACGATTTATACCCACTGCCAATGATAATTCACTTTAGACTTGATACACGTGTACTCAGACACTGTGTCACCGGAGCTCTGGTTCGATGATTAAAAAAATTAATACTACTTACGATCCCTTAATAGCTCCCATAACTTAAATTGCACAAAAATAAAGAATTATATTGTAATTACGGCATTATCAATTAGAGCAATTATTATGAGTACGTATACCACGCGCGTACGCACGTATACTTACTGCAGCATAATGCTGAGTCAATTATGAAGTTCCTTTTCGACATTATCAAATATATTTTTTTTATTTGTGTATTATTTTCCAGTCCATGTAATTATTATTGTAACTATTGCATTATTAACTAGAGCAATAGTTACCTACATTGCATATTGTTTTGACCGAGTTTATTCGACAGCCTGTTAGGCTGACACACACGGACAGCGCGTGCGCTTGCGCCACGCGTCGTGCGCAACCGGGACGCGGCGCAGCTCTAGACGCGGGGTGGCGCGCGGCTTTCCTAGCGCCTGGAAAATAGGTGCTGGGTAGTTTTAGCGCTGGCGTAAATGTTTTAAAAGGGTTGTAATTTGAAAGGGAAACCTGTTCGCTACATACGAGTATACATTTCGTAAAAAAAAACAAGGCTTCATATTGATATTTTGCATGTTTGATAAAATTATATATATACTAGCGTTTACCCGTTTTAGCGTTTATTTCATGACTCTAAGCCCAGCGGTTGTTATTTCAAGATTTTATCCCTATCCCGTGGGAATATCGGGATAAAAAGTATCCTATGTTTTAATCCAGGTTATAAAATAACTTTTTGCCAAATTTCATCCAAATCCGCCCGCCGTTTCAGCGTGAAGAAGTAACAAACATACTCACTCACTCACAAACTTTAACATTTATAATATTAGTAGGATTTTTAGTTACATTATAGTACAATGACGTAATTTTTTTATAAAAACTACTACGCGCTTAAAACTACGAGTGTATATGTCCATGACACTGCAGACGAGTCCTCAACCTTCAATAAAACAAGCCGCTGTTTGCGGTATAATGTCTGTTTCCGTTAAACATGGACAGTAATTTACCATCATACCAGCAATTACGCGTCAGAAACCAGTATAATATTGATATTTCTTGTATGAAACGACGACTAAATCAAAGCTAATCTGTGCCCTTAGTGTAAGTTTTCGGTTACAAAATACGTCTCGATCGCGTTCGCGTTAAAATCTCAATTTGTATGCAAACACGAACAGCGCCTCTAGCGGAACGTTTGCGATGTTCGTGTTTCTATACAAATTGAAAACTTACACTATGGGTACTGTAGTCCGTTTCGTTACCATGGCAACATCTCATTCACCAAGCAACAATCTGCTGTATTTTGGCGTACAGATTAATGCAGCCACACGAGGTATTCTTTCTCAGCCCTCTAGGATGGCAACCTATCTATAAATCCATACAATCCTCTGGTATCTGTGGCTGGTAGCCAACATCATCAAGCGACCCACTTACTAGACCACCGTATGTCACAAAATAAATTAACATCTCTTCAATATAAATAAATAGTAGCTGCACGTCTCCAGCTGCATGTCTCTATTGATTTATCTGCATAACAATGCATCTTGTTAGACCAGTTTTCCTATGAACAGTTAATTGAAGCAGTTTTATTGTAGTCGTAATTAATCTTGATTAGTATGGATGGACAGATTTAATGCGCTAATGAGAGTAATGAGTATAAGTAGGATCACTTTTCCGAGGCTCTCCCTATAACTATAACGGTAAATTCAAATTTAAATCTATTTATAAGTTAGGGTGGTGTTTTACAAACAAATTAGGTCCGGAAACAAAAACATTACAATTAACATAAAGATAAATAAGCAATATACTGAGGCATCCGAAAATAATTCCAACAATATTTCGTCTTGAAAGTCAAATTGGTCACAATTAAATGTTAAACTAATCTTGAGCGATTGGTTACTTGTTTATTTTGAACGCGGTGGTTCATTTCCAGGTTGTTTTTGGTCGGCAGCAAATAGTCAGACCTGGCAGACTGGAAAAGCAAGTGCCGGTCTCGTTTCGATAAAACGTAATTGTTGTGTAATTTGTAAATGTAATCTTAATTTTGCTAAAAAGTGTATCTATCTTAGCGATGGGTGTATAAGTAGTTTTGGTATTTACTTTGGTGTCGTTTGCCTTTCTCAGGCAGTTTTGTTACTCAGACAGGTGAATCAACATCATTAAAGGGTTGAACTCTCGTCGGTGGAGTAATTGCTACTTATCTCTTTGTTTTTACCCAGCGCAAACGTTCCCCATAATTTAGTTGAAATGAGTAATTTAATCTCAGTCTTCCTCTTCACCCCTCAAAAAAAGATAAAATAAAACCCTCCAAAAGCTTTAAATCCAATAAGACGCTTTATTTTTTCCTCTTCTTATCTCAATAGTTTTTGACAATCAAAAACAAGCCTAAAATAGACTACCGGAACAGAAGTACTTACTTACCGGATAGGATAATATAACGTTCAAAACACCTCACGGAAAATTAAGTAATTAATCAAATTTCGTAACAATGCCTTCCCGCGAGCCTTGAGGAGAATATAATAAGTACCGGCTAATGGGCGCAGTGGGAAGGAAGCAAAGTCGCGGAGAACAATACGTCGCGTGGCCCGGCGCTGAGCGCTGCGACGGGCGCGCTTATTATATAAACGAAAATTACCACTTGTTATTACATGGTTATCTTTTCTACCGCAGAATGTACCTCATCTTTTGTGAAATAAAACCATAGGCACAGAACTAATTCAGTAATTAACAAATGTCTTAAAATAAATCAAGGATCTTTATTATTTATTTATTTTTTTGTCTCTTCAACGAAAAGTACACAGTTTCATTATTACTAAAATCACATAACAACTTATAAGCGCCTTATTAATTATACTTGAGTTAGTTTGACATCCTTTAAATGTTTTTCAAAATATTTTTGATCGTAATTGAATTTGTTATTCATACGTTTTATATTATCCATATCGGAGAACTTTCGTGATTTTCACTTACGAGACTTAATCACCACTACTAGTGGTCTCATCCTTTGCCAAATAACGATAAGTGCGGGGTCCCAACGAGTGGACTCTGAACCTATCTCACACGATCTTAGCGTTTACATAGTTATAATAATTACACATATAATTGCATTGCACAATGCTAGCTCCAGCAGCCGCGGAAGCGCTGTCCCGGGTTATTACAGCTGCAGCTTTAATCTATTATAACATATAATTATTTTATGCAACTAACCGGTCTGCGGGTGACATAACAGCGCGCCCTCTGGCGAGCGGGTGTAGTTAGTGTGCGTCAGAGTATGTTTTGCCCCGGAATGTACGTCCAGATGACACGTTTTCTCATTTAATTCGTACCTTCTTCCTTCCTGTTATCTTCTTCTCGGGCCGGGTCGGGTCAACTTTAATATAATGTCTTCCGCAGGCTACGGTCCAGGGTGATTTGAGTCAGCTCTCCCCACCCCACCCCCTATACAAACTGTGCAGTCATCTCTTGCTCTAAGAACTACACAACCCTGTGTCTTGTGTTCGGGCATCTTCCAGGCAATTTGATTACTAGATTTCATTTACTTGCCGTGTTAGTATAGTCAAATCTTGAAAATCTAATTTAACCCATTTATAGTGGATGGATTACCTTGAAATTTAGTCTACATATGAAATGCAAGTACAGTCTACAGAAGGAACAGTTAATAAAAAACCAGTGTGAATTATGTTTTTTTTATAATATAAAAAACTTATTTCATCACTGCGTGTCTATTAGGTCGTATTTTCTGGGCTGTATGTTCCGGGTCGCACATTAACCGCAGCGCTGGCGGGTGGTGACAGGACCTTCGTGTTTGGTGATTTTCCTCCTGAGTCAGCCGCAGCCGGTGAGAGGCGTTGCAACACCGCGCCTGCGCCGCACTCGCGCGTCGCCGACGCGTTCCATTACCGAAGGTCCACTCTTGCTCAACCATTAAACTTAACTGCTTTGTTTAAAGAGCGCTCCATTAGCTGAACTATAGACAAATGTAACGAACATAAAACTAAAGTTCATTAGTGCGTGCAAGCCAACATCAATTAGCTACGAGCAATAACGGTTGTTCAATACCTATAAAAGAGTAACCGAAAACTTACACTAAGGGCACTGTATTCTTCGACGAACCACGCTCATAAACTAGTTACATTAATTATTATTTCAATTTGCTATACGCATATAGCTACCTAAACACCGGTACGAGTTTCCGTTGCACGCAATGAATGTTCTTGCCGCGAGTGTTATCAGTTGTGATACATTGTAGCGCGTCGTGATCGCGAGCCCGTCCACGTGTTGCAACTTGCAACCTCCGCGCTAGCATTACTGCACTTTACTCCAATCATATAAACTACAGCAATTTGTCGTTCTGATGCATTTTTACAATAAGGCCCTGTCCGCACTGCGTTTTTTTTTCTGACTGTTGTTCCTTTTGTAGACTGTGTTGCTTTGTCATTTAACTTCAACCTACATAAGTAAGATACCAAATTTCAAGTCAATCCGACCACTGGAAGTGCATCAAAATTTGCAGCATTTGATGCAAACAAATAAAAAGTATTCATACTATGACTCGCAATGACCAAACATTTATTAAAGGTACAGTCGAACAGGGTGGGACCGTTTAATAATTAATATCATTATGATTCGTTGACAAAAGTGTGAGATGTCAACATGACATTAGTAGCACATAGGTTCGACTGTACCTAGATAATGCTATTGATACACTGACAGTGTCTCAGACCTGACCTTAGGCCGGACAATCAGAATGCAGCAACCGCCCCGGCGTTTCGACATCGTCGGCTTAGGGAGTAAAACCTGCCTAATGCATTCCTAGAATCGTTTCATTTTAAATTTAATAACATGGTGTCGTCCGTAAGTTTCAAATTGGATATTGGTAAAAAGTTATTTTCACTTCTCATGCTCGTAAAGTGTGTATTTATGCTGGATCTAAAATATTGAGTATTGAGTATTGACATAAAATGTCTCGTTTTATGCTCTTGATGTACAATCTAATCTATTGCAGATTTTCAGATTTCCCTAAGCAGACATTTTGTTAACACCGCTGTTTAGTACTCTGTTAACAACATGAGAAAGTGCTCACGTCGCTATATGATAACGACGTCTATCGTTCGCCTCCTTGGATTGCGGTTGTAATCGTGCGCCTGTGAGTATGCTCACACGAGCGCACGCGCGCGTGTGTGTGTGCGCGCTTGCGCAAGCGGCCGCTTCCTGCTCTCCGGCGCAGATTTAGGGTACATTCTCTTTTATCCTCTGCTATCAAAATTAGCCTAAACATTTATTATTACATGACACTAGAAATGAATAATTTATTGAATCAGATTTTACTTTGCGGAGGTCATCAATGAACTGCTGAAACCATTAGGTACTTTGCTCACTCGCGACCTTATGATAGACGTTTATGCAAGAAATAATGCATGTTCCAGAAACTGCATGAAGAAGCGGAACTCTCTCCACACTGTAAGAACACACACAAATGACACAAACCCATCTATCACCACCACACTACACAGACGCGTTTCGAACTCAACCAGAGCTCATCTTCAGAGCAACTCAACTGTTCATGAGCAACTCAACTGTATCACGCTACCAGATGTACTCGAATAAAATAAAAATGTACGAAAAAGCTTTACAAATTGCTTGCCGTTGGTCCCACACTAGTCAAAGCCTGTCACGTGGCATAAAAAACATATTATATCAAAAACGTAACGTCCTTTACATGCCGTATGTTTTAACGTGGCTGGCGTGTCCCATTCACGGCGACGAGCCGACCGGCGCAGGCGCAGGTATAAGGCGGCGCGCGGCGCGGCGCCCCCAGTCACCACGCGGCCGCGGTGCTGCGCCGATACACTGACATCGACACACTAGCTGACTGACAACTGTGAGTTTAGCTGTATTTATTACTGTTGCCCGAAGCAGAATTTGCAATATTTCAGGATAAAATATATCCTACGTGCCACAGGTTGTTGGGGTAGTATATTATCCCACCGAAAACATTTCATGTAAAAATGGCGGCAAAGACTAACATGCTCATAACGCTTTCGCTGTAAAAAATTATCAGATCCAAGGAAAAGCGGAGCCCCTTTACTTTGGTATATTCATTATACATAGCGCTGCCCTCACAAATCAATATTTATATTATTCAGCTGACTGAAGAGTTTATCATAAAATGTTAAAAAAAAACATTGACTGACGCATCAACGCACAGCCCAAACCCTACCGCCTAAGGGCTATTCATTTCGCAAAATTTCTAATAGGGAACTCCCTCCATAGGAACTCTTGGCTATGCAAGAGGGCGAAGCTACATTATATACAAAAAAAAACGATTCAGTTAACGATTGTATATCTACATGGTCTCCTGCGCACCACTCGCGCACGCGCATCGTAGCGGCTCTACGGCGTAGCGCGTAGCGACCGCTACGGAGGGCCGGCCCTTCGCCGACACTATGTCACTCCGTTCATTTCCAACGCCATCAACCAAGACTAAGAACTTTTTTTAACCACCTTTTTAATTTATCTATTTCTCCTTTTTCTCTGATTTTTAATCAGAGACTATTTTCACTTGCAATTCAAAATGGCAAGCATCCTTATTGTTTTTTTTTCTCATGATCATGTATTTTAACAAACCCCATTTCTGTCACATAAAAATTTACACATAAAGACAACAATTTAGTAAAAATTCAAATTGTTTTCTCCAACTGTTAGACCTATTTAATAACTTTCGCGAGCAAAGCTACGTGTAAAAACCAGTTACTAGTAATGCATGGTGTCCTAAAGACTGGGCCCGCCACGTGTGTTTAGTTCCCACAGCGCGGTAGGAAGCAGGAAGCGAGCGCGCACTAAACGCAGCGCACGCGCAGCCATTAGCGGGACTGTCGTTTACCCCAGCCTGTCATTACGTCCACGTGGCCGCTGGTTACGTTGTTCTAACAATACAGACAGATAAACGTCTGATTAAACTGTCATCATAATTATGGACTTTATTGAAACTTTGCATTTTTTTCTCTGGCCCCTATCTCACCAGTGGTAATTTTCAGTAACATATTATGTCGAGTGTCATTTTGTATCAAAATTGAAGGTTGTTCCGAAATGTTCCGAAAGAACAATTATTTCTGCTAGTCGACTTTGTTTGTAGATTTGTCGATAAACCTTGACATAACGTGCAATAAGGCCCTGGTCAGCGAACTCTCTGTTTTTACAAGCTTTTATTAAACTTTCAGAGTCTGCTTGTATGTCTTTAACAGTCACTACAAATCGAGTTTCACCCATTTCTCGCACTACTTGGATTGACTTAAAATTTGGTGACGAGCAGTTTAAGTAGATGACAAATTGACAATGCAAGCACTGTCAACAAAAAGTGCAGTTCGTAAAAAAGATTGCACTAAATAATACAAAAAGCGAGCTAATTACTGTAATCTCGACCCGAGTCGACCCGGTTAATCACATCTTCCGTTAACTAAAGTTTAAGGACATCGGGACACAATTTACAACTTTTAAAAAGGATTTTCTCAATAATGTCACTTCTGGTTCCATAAGCATAAATAATCGTTTCCGCTCGCGGTAACAACAGGAACAGAAATACAGCTTCGAAAGGATTAATTGAACGTGTCCTTAAATATCGAACAGAACAATTACAGACCATTTAAATGTTGACTCATAGCTTTACTGGAGGTCGAAACTTAAGTAAATTTCATTTTTATGGCCTCATGTGTCACAACGCACTTGGCATTGTGTCAATACCACAGCTTTAAGCTTGTAGGTCAATGACCCACTCGTAAATATACTACTATTTATTTGGCAATTTAGACATTTTGATTAAAAAATTGCTAACGCAACTAGTTCACGCGCAGATAGTTCTCTGGGTAAATTTGTTTGCTAAGTATATAAGAAAATCCGAGATAACAAACACGGTACCAAAGATATTTACATACGAGTACTTAATGCAACTCTATTAGAAAAGCCGTTAGTTCAATCCGCAACAATAGTTACTAGACGTGTCAGATATTTTTGCACGCTCCGCTGAGGCCGATATTAATGCAGGTGACTACCTGTATCATAGTTCACACTAATTGTATTTAAATTTCTCAGTTTCATATTAAAGAATGCTTTTAAATTGAAGCTGATCATCAGCATTAAACTTTCCGTTCCAAATTAAAAAAAAGTAAAAAACGGCCAAGTGCGAGTCGGACTGGCGCACGAAGGGTTCCGTACCATCTATACGAGTACATACAACATTCATTAGACATTAGCAAAAAACGGCAAAAGTCACATTTCTTGTAAGAAGCCCCCTTAAATATTTATTTAATACTGTTTTTAGTATTTTCTTTCTTCTAGTGCCTCTCCAACTAGTGAGGGCAGTCAGCTCCGCATATTCCTCCCGGTCTTTGGCGAGGTCGGTTTTTAGTTTTTTTTTTTATTTGACTGGATCGCAAACGAGCAAGTGGGTCTCCTGATGGTATGAGATCACCACCGCCCATAAACATCTGCAACACCAGTGCAGTGCAACCTCAAGTGACATTGTAAGTGTTATTATAGCGGCCATAGTTATACATAATCTGTGAAAAATTCAACTGTCTAACTATCACGGTTCATGAGACAGACGGACGGCCAGCGAAGTCTGAGTAATAGGGTTTCCGTTTTTACCCTTTGGATATGGAACCCTAAAAAATATAGCACTAATAAAATAAATGGGCATTATTTATTTATTTATTTGGCAGTGTATTTCCGCAGCAGGCCTCCCAAACATGGCGCGGGTCGGCTTAACTCGGCTATGAACTATCGGTCCAGTTCAATAAGCTAATTTCTTATTTCGCCACGCGCGCGCGCGGACAGCTCAAGGCGACGCCTTTCGTTGCGTGGTTTTAATAAACTCATAATTTCCTTTTACGAAAATGTCGGTCGAACAAACTATTCCGTGAATCACAAGACAGCCCGGTTGTGTAAAATGTCACCTTTCTTAAGGCTATTTCTTAATAAGCGATATTACAGGCAAATCCGTGACCTGGTCGAATGCCTCTGGCCTGACAGTTGTTTGATCGGGTCTGGTTGATAACTGGTTAATAAATCAGTTTGCAATCACATTTATTTCAATGCTACAAAATGGCCGCGGCTTTCCCTCACGGATACTCATGCCACAAGTAGAATATCGAGGGAGTTGCTGGCCCTATAATACGAAGTGCAAAATTCGAACTTCATATCTTGCCATCCCGCTTACGCTAATATTATTTAATACGAGAGTGAGAGGGACGGTACGATACGAACTTCGATTTTTTAATGTCGTAGTAGCCCCTCTAACTCTTTGAGTGTAAAAGCAACCGACCAAATAATCCACAGTCCTGCATGACGCAGCTGCCACGCAAGCCGCGCCCGCGTGCCCACGCGCAGCTGCAGTATCCTTCTGACCTAGATCAGATCAGTATTAGAATCTAAAACTACTTTTACTGACTACCATTTAAAATCCTTGGATTAACCTGTCTGAAAAAAAAACGTTCTAAACTGTACCCCTAGTGTAATTTTTCGGTTACAAAATACGTCTCGATCGCGTTCGCGTAAAATCTCAATTTGTATGGAAACACGAACATCGCAAACGTTCCGCTAGAGGCGCTGTTCGTGTTTCCATACAAATTGAGATTTTAACGCGAACGCGATCGAGACGTATTTTGTAACCGAAAACTTACACTAAGGGGCTGTTTCACCATCCATTGATTAGTGTTAACTGACAGTTAAATGTGATGCCATCTCCGTCTATTCGAACAAAACAAATAGAGACGGCATCACATTTAACCGTCAGTTAACACTAATCAATGGATGGTGAAACAGCCCCTAAGGGTACTAATACCTACGTAAACCACAAACGTGTAGTCTCGTGATTTTAATTGTCTCAAAGTAACAAAAACAAAAGTGATCTATTTGTACAGTAAATATTGGAGCTCTCAATTTATGTAATCAAAATATTTAACCACGCCCTTACGCAATAGGACCCTAAATCCTTAAACCAATTGTTTCCAAACATTTTGACCATTTTGATTTATAAATAAGTAATTAATAAAGCGTTTCTTCATTAATTAACTAGGCTTTTCCTTAAGTTACTGTAAATCGTTGTGATAATTGCATTTCTAAGATTTCAGTGAATGAGTGTCGTATTGTTTTGGTTTTATCTTGACCACAATTAGTGGACTTTTGTTAGTTCTTCAAAATAGTTTCATTCTCTGCCCGAATCCCATTTGTTATGCCCACATTGATCATGTCCGGGTCGGATTCCGACTCTCTAAAATCTCTAAATCCTATCTTACGACCATAATATTATTTTTTTCTTTTGTATACACTACAATACAAATATTCTTTAATGATCACCAAAAGCAGTACAGTGACATTACAAAAATAATAAAATCAGATAAAGAATAAGGCGGACACTACCTACATATAATGTTAAAAGCAATTATTACAGAAATAACTTATTCAAATAGCTAAAATAATTAAAACAAGTAGTTTAATGTGTTAATCTCCCGCGTCCCCGCGAGCGTCAGCACATCAATTGTGTCTATTGTTGTCATGCGTTCTTAAAGAAGCCAGTTTTTCCAACAAGAGCTAATGACAGTTATTTGTTGCTTATAAGACACGTGCAGGGAATAATTATTTAATTGTGTCGATTCCTGAGACGCAGTTTTTATTAAAGACAGGTTTTTTTATAATAACTGCAAGTATTTCGAGTCCAAAGGTTTACAAGCAATGTTTTTTAAACCTAATTAAAATGTACAATTTAAACACCTTGAGACAAATCACAGAGGCGTTTTATAGCGATTGATTGTGTGATAAACGTACGTAGACGTAAAGTTACGTTGACTTACGTGCACTTTACTAAACTTAAAGAACACGCGTGAGTTCAGAGAAAACCGTAGGTAATTTCAGTTTTTGAAACACATTAGCATCTTGTTGGTATTAATAAAAGTCAAATACTGTATTCTGTTGATGGATTCTCCTCACACATCTCATACTGTTGCACTAAGATATTACCAAGTAAGGTGAACGTGCGAGTGCTCCTCGCTGTCCCAATTTGAATAGCCGCCATCTTTAACTTAATGTCATTAGCAATAGAGGTGACAGCTAGGTGTCAGCTATTGGACATTAACGTGTCGAGCATTCGTACGTTTACCTTATCTATTTTACACTTAACGGAACAGAAGCTATCGCAGGATCGCCGCCGCGCTCCGCCACACGCCCGGAATCTAAAGCATTGCCATGTTATGAAACTAACACCGCTAACACCTCTATTAGTTCCATTACACTTACTGTGCATTTAGAGTGCTAGCGTTAAATTGTTAATGTACTCGATTTTATTTCGATCGCTGATTGGCTTCTTTATGATTTATCGATAACTGTTACATCATTTTAGAACTTTTCAACATTTGATACAATACAATACAATGCAAATATTCTTTATTGATCACCAAAAGCGGTACAGAGACATTACAAAAATAAAAAAATCAGGTAGACAATATTGATCTCCTTACTTGCTCAGAACTCAGAACCAAACAGCCTATTGTAGTTTATCCCATTAGCGAAGGATTTTTTCGCGTCCCACTTGACCTTTTATGCATTTATTTAATTTTATTTAATTTCTTTATTGCATATCACATTACAAACATGGTTGGAATTATAACTAGGCAGGTATGCATGTGACGCCCTGTTAGGACACAGCAATATTAGAGGACCAATTAATTATTCTATTTTACAATTATTTTACATACAATAAATCTCCTTTTTGGCCGCTTCGTCGTCGCTGGCCGTCCTCCGGCTCCGGCACCCACCAAGTGCCTGTGTGAGTCCACTGGTGTGACATATCGAGCCCGGTTCCATTTTCAATACAGCCATCTTTTAAGTTTGTTTTCATTTCGAAAATTTTCGTTAGCCGAGAACCTTCTCTTACGCTTGTTTGGTTCTTCTAACGCTTGCTCATCTCCACATCACTGAAGTAATACTCAGGAATTTAGTGTGTTTGTCACATTCCTCTGCGGGTCTTCGTGTTTCGGTATCTTATCTCAAACTTACTCACTTTCACTAGATATCAGCAATTTAATTATACTGTCATGTACATGTTCTGAGAGGAGGCCTGTGCCCAACAGTGGGATGTATATAGGCTGGGATGGATGGAATTATACTGTAGTACTGTAGTTTTTAAGTATTTTATTTGTTATTATTTTATTTTAAAAAAAAATCTTTCTGCCAAGTTTCTTGCGGCACATTCTTCTTGGCAATAATGGTATTTCCGAAAGCGCTGGTAGTTTAAAAAAATGACGTGTAAAAGTGCGGCCTATTTACTGTTTTTTTTTTATATCATTATTTATGAATGATTAGTAATAATGAGTACGTGTAGTGTTAGTTGAATAATGTATATGACGCCACCGGTATACTAGATCGTTAGCCAACGCATGCGCCGTCATGCTGCATTGAGACAGCACGAGAAATATCGTACAAGTCGTTACATTGCGGCGCCTTGCTGTTATAGATTTCTGAGTGTATGCACCGTTTAAATGAGGAATGTAGTTGTAAGTTTATACGCGACGGCTGCCGGCGCTGGCGCAACAAAACCTCTCATTAGAATCGCGCAGCTAATTGCCATTTTTACCTAAACGGACACCATTTGGGTAATTGTGTCGTCCATCTTTTTTAACTAATGAAAGATATAAGAGTTCATCCATATCACCAGTCGTGCAGTCTCAAGCGAGTCGCACATAATATGAATTAACACGAAAATTTATTCACGTAATATATTTAATTTTAATAAGTTTTATGCTGATTGTATCCTTTGTCGACTGTACTCGCATTGAAATCCAACTTAAATATATAAGTCACCTGCATTAAGGTGATTTTCCACCGGCGAGACGAGACGAGACGAGGTGAGATGAGAATTGAAATGTGTACGGCGGTGCCCGCGGCGGCTCGCGGCGGGCGCGCGAGAATGCATACAAATTTCAATTCTCGTCTCGCCTCGTCTCGTCTCGCCTCGCGTGGAAAATCACCATTAGTCTGCAACAGCGGAGTGCACAAATATCTAACTCAAAACAGTAGGAACCGGCCCCAGAAATAGAGCCATATCAGATAGTTATGCATGATATTGCTGCTGGTGACTGACCCAAGCCAATTTTATCTAGAAAAGTAGGTGAAATTCGAGAAGGAATATTTGGAGGCAACATACCTTGCATACGGACATTAGCAAATTAAATAATAGATTCTATTAAATAGTATGTAGTAATTAGGGTAATTCTATAACAACACGTTAAAATATTCTCATCACACGCAGAGGCTCAAGCCTCACGCTTATGAAATTAAATTCGTCAACATAATAATGTTTATTGCATGTTATGAAATGTGATAACTCCGCAGCTCTCACTACCGCGGGATAACCTGTCTGTTGCTTAGGTTGTTTGTTATGTTACACTAATGAAACGTTTCCTCACGTTCTTTTGTTGAGTCTATCTACCATATCTACGGAGCCTGATTATTATTAACTTATTTACCTATATTGTTTAATGAATGACTAATAAATACTAATAGCTTGCAGCAACTGTAGTGTTATAAATGCTCGGAGGTCACCGCGCCGGCGCTGTGTACTTTCCGTCCACTCTGTGACTAACTTTAAATTGATTTCATATCGCAACCCAGCATTAATGTAATGCAATTTATGCAGCAACGATGCAGTGCAATTTGTATGCAGTAAAATGCTCTTTGTTGACCCTAACACTAACTATTGCATGGCTTTAGTGTTTCTTCAATTCGCGGATGCTGGACGTGAGCAATACAAATTGTTTTCCGACAATAGGCGATAAATCGTTGACAGGAGCTCGGTAATGCGAGCTTTTTCTCTGCGACACACTTGTCCAAACACTTGTCGTTGCGCAGTGTTGCCAACTTATACTTAATCGCCAAATACATTGATTTATTTCTCATCATTTTATCTTACATGTAGAGTTCAGGAGGAGGTTTTTTGATATTTCCAATCTGCTCTGGACCCGCGTGGGAACTACAGCCATTTATTATTATGACAGGAAGGTTCTGGTCAGCAGTGACATGTATACGGATTCAGTGGGACCATATCAATGTCAATGCAACTTACACACCGATTTATACATTTCGGCGACTTTTTTATCAGTTTTAGATTTAGCTACATTTGAAGCCAATTCTTTTTAGCGAGCGAGTGAAATATCATGCAACGACACTAGTTATACAGATGTGTGATATAACTCTATGCTAGTTGCCATGTCTGGTTGTGTTGAAACTGCGGCGCCGCCGGCCGGGCCTGCGTTTCGAGATCATTAATATCGAGACCAGCTGGTTTATTTCGTTGCCAAATTAAATGTTAAAAATATACATTAGGGAAATTTTGTGTCCCGCGTTGCGCCAGCGCTGCGTGGCGCAAGCCACGACAATCAATTAGCCTGCGAACTGGTGAAACAGTAAACCTCAAGGTTTCGACACATGCTATAGAAAAATCAAAAATCAACCAATTCGATCTTCGTTCAAATAAGGTTCAAAAATAATACAAAAACGGAGAATTTTGACTGTTTTATTGAGTGTTCTTTCATTTTATCCACTTCGCGCAAAAACACCCAAAAAAGGTTTTTCCTTACTCCAAAAAATGCCAAGGCAATAAATTAAGGCATGGGGAAGGGTTCCCTATGCTATTTTTCTACCAAAATATCTTCTCATTCCTTTGATACCAGCCAACCTCATCAAAGTACATGAGTTTTATAAAAAAAGTAACTTTAAGTACTAAATAACTGACGACAAACAACGCACAGCTTAAATCACCGGCTCTAGTCTTTAAACTTGCATGGTAAACATATTGAGGGTGCACCGCTCTAAGGGTTTTCGAATTTCCCACGGGATAGATTGCTAGCAATTATTTAATTCTCAAACAGGCGCAAAACCACGGGACAAAGGCATAGGTAGTCTGTAATCTAAAAATCTAAAATAAAGTATCTTCGGGCATCCTAAGCAGTATCAGTGTATCGTAAAACGTATTATTTGCAACAAAGTCGGATCCGTGAAGATTGTAATCGACCGGCAAAGGTTGTAGCGAAGAGCGGCGCCGCGGGAAACAGTTAGTCGGCTTAGTGGAGCGGGACAGGCGCCCGCGCACCGGATCACCGAACGGCGATCACCTCCTGCACCATGCAACAAAGGCATGCAAAGGCTTTTACTACTAAACACATACAATGGCTAATTATTTTATAAATAGCATATTTGACTGGGTATGCAGATTCTGGCAATTATACAATCGTAAAGTCATTGATGTAAGACGTATTATACAACGCGCGGCGCCCGCGCCACCTCGACCCGCATTCGCAAGCCGTGGTTCATTTAAACCATGCTCGCCATCGCCATGCGTCAGTCAAGTGACTTGACAGGCTTTGCACACTCCAGTTAAATGAATATCCTGGAAATTTATTTCGTAACTCGCAAAAAATACTTCGTGATCGTCATTATGTAACATTTGCATGAAAAAAAGTTCAAGATGCAAATTGCTTTACTTTCAAGTCGTCATTCAGCACTAATGAAACACGAGGAAAACCGTCGCTTCTCACCACAGTACCAATACTTCTTCCGGTATATGCTTCATCCCAAAAGATGTTTGGGCTACTTTACCTGAACGCCACTGTTGTAAATGTTTTTGTCGGTATGTTGTTATGCTATGAACTACACTAATTTTACTTGCTTCTCCGCCACCACAGTAGAGAAACAAAGTTAGTGTAGCTTATGCTTATTGATATAGACCTCCACAAACCCCTGCACCAAGCAGCTATGTCTTTGACGCTCTACGCACCTGTGATACCCCTCGTCTACGGATCTCCATGGGTGGCGGTGATTGCTTCCTATCAGGTGACCCGCATGCTCGTTTTGTTTTCCCCTTCATATAAAAAGTACATTTTGAAATCCGATCAATATAGTTATGGGTAGGTAAATTTGTCAACCACGATCTTTCTGAGACACAGCTCAAAGATATCTTTACACTTCAGTACCTTGACACAATTTCATAAAAAAAATAATGTTCAAACATAACATGATTGACACAAGATTGTAAAAGAAGTACCTACGTACATAATAATTATGTATTCCCAACTAATGTTGTATTCCTACATTCGTATACTTGATCTCTAATAGTCGTTCACCTGCAATTGACTGCAATTAAAGCACGCAGAGTAAGGTTGGAGAGCAGGGCAGAGGGCAGCCACCCCCGGTGTCGCAAGCCGCCGACGCACGCGCAACCCGCGCGATACTATCGCAGCCGCGACTGCGCGCCGTTTCATACGTTTATGGGCAATTCATGCGCATTACTCATGTAAACTTTGAAGCCACTTAGTCAATTGTGTACGAATCCTGCGCAACGTTTTGTAACATGTTTTATCATAATTTTATTAGTCTATACTTACTATTACCATGGACATTACTAATGATATATAAGTACTAGACTTTGCCCGCGGTTTCGCTTACGTTAACTATACGTCTGGCAATTGAATTGAAATTCCAGAATTATAGTAAGAAACGCGCGAACAAAGATCTTTACTTTTTATCACGTGCCGAAATGGCCAGTTTAATATATTTCATGTTTCTAAACGTAGTGGTTGAGATTTCGGATTTAAAATGCGGGTATTTATCCCGATTCCGTGGGAACATCGAAATCAAAGCTAGCATTGCTACAGGTATAGTAGACCAAGAAATTGGTTTGCCACCCTAAGGTTTAATGTCATTTGTAGCGCTTAAAACGCCAAAGCTTATTTCCACTCACAAGTCAATGTGATAAATCAGCCTTATTGTTTTATTTCTGAAGTAGTAACTATCATTAAAATTTGTAAAGCATTGCACTTTCTTGGTCGACCATACTAATATTTCATTCGAATCTGTTTATCCATTTTACATAGAAGGTGTTCATGTCGTTGAATTTCATTTGTTGCCAAATTTACGTCCAAATGTTGCCGTTGAATTCTGTGACCTTTATCGAAAATAATTATTTTAAGCAAACACAATCGGAGCTCTTATTAGGTGCGCTTGATTCGACAGTTCTCGAAATAATCTGGGTTTCGCGGTCAAGGAGAAAAACGCGCTTTACCAGTCATGTCGTTACATAATACCAAGAGAAACTAAACACACAGGACTGCTATCATTTTATTAATGTTGGTATGTTTTCGTTTGCAGATATTAAGAGAATTCGAGGCTCGTAGAGCGACGCACACACAGACAGAATGAGGTCGACTTTGTTCCTGGCTGGCGCATGCGCGCTGCTAATGGTAGCGCTCGCCGCCCCCGCCCCCGCCCCCGCCCCTGCGCCCGCGCCTGGCGACGACAACACTCCAGAAATTATAGAAATCATCGCCCCCGCTGCTAGCGCGCAGGTTAGTTGTCTACTTACGTACGAGTACTAATACACTCCTTGATGACGACCAGTGAATTTTTACAAACACAAGTTCTGTCTCTGACCGTTTTAAATGATAACATAACGGATAATTCACGTCTGAAATCGAGCTTAGCTCGACATGTTTCGGGTTTTGAGGTGTTGTGCGCTGGTATTAGTTTCGCCGAGTAGTCGCGCGAGCAGCGTGGCGGCGCGTTGCTCCTAAGAAGAAGGGCTACGGATTAGCCCGAAACATGTCGAGCTAAACTCGATTTCAGACGTTAGTTATCCGTTACGTTATCATTTAAAATGAGTGAGTCTCACGGCAGTTTCATGTTTAAAACTGTCTCTGAGATCTTTGTTTCATCCCTCTAGACTAGAAATACTTCTTTTTGACATCGAATTAAGGTCTGCAGGTTCTGGTGATAATTTTTTGTTCGATCCTCATCTGTTTTTCGATACTAAAAGCGCCATTCCAGCTTCGTGCTAAGGTCTCTACGCAGTACAAGATACCGTATCATATCATGACCGTAATAGGTACTGATAAGCAAAAAAAATTATAATAAAAAATTGAATCGACTACAAAAACCATGAAATTAATTTTCTAACAGTCTGAAGTCGGTGCCTCAGCACGAGCCACCTCATCTACCTCACCTCACCTACGCACTATGTATTGGGCTTCAATCACTCCTGCTGGCTCGTGCTGAGGCACCGACTTCAGACTGGTAGAAAATTCATTTCATGGTTTTTTGTAGTCGGTTCAATTTTTTTTTCACGCTTTTTAGTGAAAATAATCTAAGATACAATGTCAACTAACGAAACACAAATGACGGAGTTCTGAGGTAACAAACATAAAAAAATTATAATAAAAAAATACAACCGAATTGATAACCTCCTCCTTTTGTTGAAGTCGGTTAAAAACATATTACTTGTAGCGAAAGTATGAGACTATGCCCACTAGCACATATCGTAACTAATCATCGCCGTCCCGTGTAATGAATGTGTATGCGTTTGACATTCCGTTTGACACTCCGTCTGACTCGTTCCTCTTACGGTCATGGTATAATACGGTTACACATTACACGGTGTAATGTGTACAGACCTTAATCCAGCATAAGCCCCCTTCATTACACGGTGTAATGTGTACAGACCTTAATCCAGCACAAGCCCCCTTCATTACACGGTGTAATGTGTACAGACCTTAATCCAGCACAAGCCTCCTTCATTGCGCCGCGTGATCGAATTTTCAAAACATAATTCCCCTTCCCCCCCTTCAGAACACCATTTCCGATTACGGCGATAATGTTTCCCAGAACTTGCCTTCCTGGCAGAAGTCACATAATAATATCTCTGTCTAGATATCTTCCGTGTAATTATTCGGCCAGTCTTTAGCAGTATACCAAGCAACGGAAGCGCCATTGTTACGATACGGTGACGCAAAGACAATCACCGCGCGCGCAACACTCCTCCGCGACAAACTTTATGGCTCCATTAGAAAGAAAGAAAATAAAAACAAGTATGCTGAGCGGCAAAAAATCTGGCCCTCAAATGTATACAGTAATAGGTCATTTTTAAGTGTTGGTCATAAGCTATCTATCAAGGTTTATGGAAAACTAGCGTTACCCCCTCTTCAATCCGTGGAAAAACAAAAAAAATGCTAATTCTCTATCACTTGGTAATTTCGAACAATCCCTTCTTTAACTCACCCTATACATACATTCTCGTATAAGTACAATATTCTAAGGAATATTGTATTATCAGTCAGTCAGGTATACGGTATAAATGTTTTAGGCTGACGGCACCAATCATGGACATGTTAAGCACAGTAGTATCCGGTAATGGACAGCAAGGATTCAACGCCTTATAGCTCACCATTCATGAACTTTACCAGTTATGATCATCAGTTATCTGTACATAAGTGTTATCAGTTTCAGAAAAAGTAGCGTCCGTTTCTTAATATATTGGGTTAGAGGAAAAATATTCCATTATTGGTTCCTGACCATGGCTGGTGCCCTCACCTACTACGGAATATAGGTAGACAGTATTAAAATCTAAAATTGTAATTCCGTCAGTGAGTTACTCAGTTTCAGCTTCAACCAAGCCATAGACTTGGCCTATTTCTTGTTTGTTTAGGTCCCCGCGCGCTGCGCCGGCGCGCGCCGCGTGGCGTGCCGCTAATGTCTCGCATTCATCTAGCCGCTAATCACAGTTAATCACACCGCGCACCAATTATAAAGATTTACGATCATAGGACGCTTCCTTCCGACGGAACGTCGCAAACCTTAGTTTAAAGCTGGCAAGATAATTTGATGGAGTTAAAACCAGAGGTTACACTAGTTAACAGTATAGGTAAACATTAAAAGAAAGTGATAGGGACAATGTACGTTGGTGTAGATTACATTTTATATGGACATGAATGAGATAATTGGATTGTAGGTTAAATGAAAGGTAATTATATATTGAAGGTAGTCTTTAAGTGGCTTAGTAGTCGAACTACATCTCGTATATTAGAAGAAAATTGGTCTTAAACTGCCTTTTTTATACGTAGACGCAGGTAAATATGTACATATTAACGTGTAACAGACAATTAACAGACATTAATTTAGTGAAATGGTCTCTTGATTCTTTCTCTTTTATTTTTAACCGAATGTGCAAATTACGTAGTGATGGATGGGTTCCCACTTGTATCATTTTAGAGCTGGTTCCCGTTGTCGGAAGTCGGGCCCGGATTTTAATGGATTTCGGCACATCTGTTCACACTGTACCTAGTCGGTTGTCGGCCAAAACCGCTGCTGGCGCCACTGGCGCTGCTACGGGCCTACGGCCGACGCACGGGCGGAACAAGGGGTGCGGGCGGGGCGGGGTCGACCCCGTCATCTGACTAATATGAACAACGTCATACTCATAGGATGTATAGTTGGTATAGTGCTGGCAAAACACCTGATATTTTTGTCGGCACCGACACAAAATCAGTGTCGGGTAAGTGTGAATAGCTTCATATAAAATGTTCTGCCACTGGAACATCCGATTAAAATCCGGGCCCGACACCCCACAAGTGGGAACCAGCAGTGGTAGTGTCGTATGTCGTGTATCGTAAGTTCCACATGTCGCATGATCGCGTATTTTTATGTCCAAACTAACAATTGGAATACTCGTCGGTGCTACGTGGCACCAGCTATACTTAAAGGTACAAACGTGGACCCATCAAAAAGCTGGTTTTTACGTTACCGGTAAAATCATCAGAGTAGCATTGCGCACGTTGAACATACATTGCGGATCTTGAATAACCCACCGCATCACAACTAGTTTGGTAGCCCTGCAATGTATTGCTAGTTGGAGGATTTTATGACGTGCATTGAGTATGCATGCAGTAGGGCAGGCAGCGGCAACGCTAGTGTTGGTGGCAGGCTGCTTGCTGCGGTCTACGGTGCAAACTACCAACTGCCTACCCTAGAATCGAACGATATACCCCACCCCCCTTTATATTCGAATGCTTTATTGGTATTCGAATGACGTAAGTGACCGTGTGTGGCGGGTGTTCCAGGAGACGCTGGCGACGCTGAACCTGGGCGCGCCGGGCGCCGAGCTCAGCGACCGCAACAAGCGCACCATCGGCATCCTGCGGCAGCTGTTCCCCACGCTCACGCAGGTAACACTCGCTCCTCACCCCCGACCCTCCACCATCAGCATCATCAGCCGGAAGACGTCCACTGTTGAGCAAAAGTCTCCTCCTGACACCTGCATCCACCAGCTACGCGGACTCTCGCAAAGTCATCAGTTCATCTAAAGAGTGGCCTGCCAATGCCTCGTTTCTTGGTTTGCGGTCGCCTCTCAAAAACTAGGAGCAGAACCCCCGATGGCTATACAATTTCAAAGGACAAATGTTGCCTAACAGATCCTCAGAAATCAAAAGATAAAGCGACCAGTTCCCTGACTCATTAATCCTATTTCAGTCCATCGTTTCATCCTTTCAGTTGACCACCTTACCATTGAAATACGGGACAAATGTTGTCTGAGGATTCAGAAGTCCAAAGACGGCGATCGATTCCCCAACCCATTCCTCGTTCACCCCTGAAGCGACGGTTCACTTTTTAGTTTTATTTTCCAGACGGAGCGTCTGATCGGTGCGAACCGGACAGTAGCGTAGTGTTGTGTTCTAGATAATCGAACAGAAGGTGCAGCAGATCACCAGCGTGGTGCTGCAGACGTTCGGGCCCGTCGTGCTGCGGGCGTTCCTCGGGAACCGCGGCGGCGGCGGCGGCGGCGGAGTGGCGGGCGGCGGCGGCGGCACCATCGACATCGACGACGACGACGACGACGATGACGACGCCGAGCCCACGACCACCACGACCGCGGCGCCCGAGCGGCGGCGCCGCGCGCTGCGCTTCAGCCCGGTATGGGCCACCCTCGCATCCCCATCGCACGCGCACTAACCCCAGCCTGCCCGGGACGGCAGCGCGGGCGCGCGCAGACCGCGCGCCTCCATGTCATCGTCATCGTCACCTGCATGCCCCGAGCGTGCCTCGCCCCCGTCTGAAGCTCTGGTCCTTTGCAGGAGTCCCCGGAGCCGCAGCAGAACCTGTTGACGGGCGCCGAGTCGCAGCAGGCCGAAGTGCGGGTCGCCTTCGGGGAGCAGCAGCAGGCCGCCGAGCACCGCGCCGATGATGACCAGCAGACCGCCGCGCAGACCAACAACGCCGCCATCGATGAGATCACGCTCGACGATGCCGACGCGAGCGAAGAAAACAGAAATAAGAGGTGTTACAATCTTTTACCTATTATACGATGGGTATAAAATGACCAACCATACTAATTTGTCTCCAGGTTCCATCAGATTAAAAATGTAAGACTCAAAAAGACCTTAGATACGGTTGAAACATTTGACAATACTCATATACATATACATATGTAGCGTTGAGAACGAACCAAACCGTAAAGTGAATAAAGCCAAATTAGATATCCTTACTAATATTATAAGCAAATGCGAAAGTGACTGTCTGTTTATCAGTTACTTCTTACGCTTAGACCACTAACTGATTTAAATGGGTATGAAGCTCGTGACTAAGAAAGACATAGGATAGCTTTTATTCCGATAATGTTATAGTTTCCGCGGAATAGCGATAAACGAATTTTGCACCGATGAAATCGATAGCAAGAGCTACATCAATATAAATGCTTAGACGAACTTGAGGCGATAACGTGTCCGTCGCCGGCGCCGGTGGGCGCGCGCTCCCACGCCGCGTCACGCGTCAACGTTTTTGCGGCACTTTTCAATTCGCACGAGTCGATTTCACGCATAACCCACTCGCCGCTGTCGCGACTCGCTATGTATATAGCCAGCCAATGCATTCCTTTAATAGCTTTAGGTTCAATGTCAGTTTATCATCGTATCAGCCGCAGGCAGTCCACTGTTGCCACTGTTGGACATAGGCCTCCCCCATAGAACTCTAGTCGCTTCGCTTGGAAGCGGTCTGCATCCACTGTAAATCGGGCTTAACGAGGTCATCCGTCCATCTCGTTGGTGGACGTCCTACGCTGCGCAATGTCAGTTATATGACGTAAAACATCAAAGACTATTCACGTGTCAATGTGAACAACCTTACTGCTCTATTACTCGTAGCTGTTATCCACGACTCTGTCCGCGTAGAATTCGTTTATCGCTATCCCGTAGGAACTATGTAATTTTCCGGAATAAAAACTATCCTATGTCCGTCACCGGGACTCAAGCTATCTGTAAACCGAATTTCATTCAAATCGGTTCAGCGGTTTAGACGTGATGACTTGATGAGGCAACAAACAAACAAACAAATAGACTTACAAACTTTCGTATTTATAACATTAGTGGGATTCTGATATAGGAATGATCACAAAACATGGTAAAGCCCTTACTTAACCGACTGTTCACGTGTTCGCTGAATGTTCCAGATTCCTGAGCTTCGGAGGCTCCAGCGGCGGCGCCAGCGCCGGCGGTGGCTCCGGCAACTTCCTCTTCGACATCGTCCGAGTAAGTCCCCCACCACCTCACTCTAAGTCTTCTTTCTTCTCTCTTCCACCTGACATATCACGAACTCAACTTTTACCTCAATAACTTTCAGATAACAGATAACAATCTGGTTACTTCTCTTTCAACTAAATCTTTTGGTTTATTCGCAGTAGTTCCTTTGGCAATACAGAACAAGAGAATTATTAGCGTGAAAAGAAACTAAAGGAACTGCGAGTAATCAAATCATTTAACATCCACAGTAACATCTATTTCAAACTCTATCAATACCTTTCTTTTCCATTCATCGACAAAACATGCAATGAGACAATGAGACCAACAAATAGTATTTCGGAGTCGTGAGGCCGTAGCAGTAGCGTGAGGCAAGTGGAGCAGTAGGCCCGCTCGGCTGTGGGCTGGCAGGGTGCGGGGTGCGGGGTGGTGTAGACTTCGCTGAGGGCCGGGTGTTTCAGCGGCCGGCGGAGGCGGTGGCGCGCGCGGCCGGCTCCGCGTTCCGTCTGTTCGCCGGCACCGACTCGCTCAACCTCGGCCTGTCCGCGTCGCTGGACTCCTCGCAACAAGTACCTACACGCACACACTCCGCCTTGCACACACTTGTCGACCACCTTCAAACCCCGATGATTATGATCTAAAGCCCACTTTAGAACTTCAAGAAAAATCGCCCAAGTTGTGCATTACTTCTACTTCGCAATGTTATGTGACTTGCACTATATTTTTTGTAGATCTAAACGAAATATTAGTAATCTTTATTCAATTAAATACACGTGAAATAATACATAGAAAAAAACAACTTAAATATATATAAACGTGAATAATTAGAAAAACTTACGAACGTCAATTTGACTAAATACTGGGCTGAATTACTTAGCAAGTTTTTGTTTTGTTTCACACCTGTCTTTGCTTATCTGATTAATGCAGTTATATCTGTATCTTATTAAATCTTACTAGTTACATTGGTCAGATTACTTGTATGACAATGCTAGAACAGTTAACAAAATTGTCTTGCATTAAAAATGTTTTCTTATTCAAATTCTTATCTAGTTTAAGGATCCTCAAGTGTGTGCAATACTTTGTAATACTTAAACAGCACTTTGTAGTTTGTCGGTAGAATTGTAGTTGTGATGCAGAGCAGCGTCGTTGGTCGAAGTCGTCGTCGCTTGTCGCCGTCGTTGACGCGCTGGTCACCGTAGTTTTGAAAGCTAGTCGCTTCTCGTAGTCAACTCATACTATCTGTAGACGCTACTCATTAACAGCTAACACATAACCCGCCTTCCGCCTCCCCTTCTCCACACATCTCGACTTCCTCATATCATTGAGAAACATATCGCAGTACTCAACGTATCCTAACGCACTGGCAGTATTCGATGCACATTCTCTAACCGCGCAATCGATATTACGTCGCCGCTTGCGCAACGCGTCGATACTCGCTCGACTGAGTCGCTTCCGACGCGCGCCTTTCATAACTATGCAACGCGCCGGTCGCTCAAAATTTGAATAGCCAATAACGTTTCGACGCATCGGCTAATCATATTCGTCGTTGGCAAATAGTATTAAAAAAATAGAGCGCGTTGCGCGAGCGGCGTGTGGCAACGGCAACAGCCAGCAGGGCTACTACGAAACTCGAAACTCGAAGTTCGTGTCGTGCGGTCCCTCTGACACTTATAGGTACTATTTAATACGAGAGAGCGAGAGGGATCGCACGACACGAACTTCGAGTTTCGTAGTAGCCCTGCAGCGATGGTACATATATACGGGTGGGTGACGTGAGCGCGTGTTGCAGCTGGTGGCCGGGTCGTCTTCGGGCTCGTCGGGCGGCGGCGAGGAGCCGGCGGGCTCCGACGGCGAGGGCGGGGACGCGGCCAGCGCCGGCAAGGGCGACAACCTGACCGAGGGCGTGCCCGGCCCCATCACGCGGCTGTTCATCATCGCCAACCGCGGCATCGCCAACCTCATCCAGGACCTGATCCTGCGCCTGGCGCAGACCTCCGAGCGGATAGTCAACTTCAAGGCGCGACTCATCACCTCCATCATCTAACGCGCAGGACTTTAGTGCTAGTGTAGTGTGGAGCCAGGGACTGACGCCGCCGGCCGCGACCCCCCCCCCCCCCCGCCCCCGCCTGCTCTCTCCCCTCCCGGCGCGGGCCGTCCCCCTTCCTATAGCCTAAGTACCCTCCGTCCCCGAAGAACCGTTTTTCTCCTAGACTATTAAACTAAATTCCATCAGATCTTGCCGCTGTGCCTGTTCGGAGCGTGTGAGGCCGCGGCCATACTTCGCTATAAATTAATTATTGCTTCTGCTCGTCGCGGCTGTTACGCGTTCCGAAAAACGGACGCATGCAATTTTCGAGTAACTTATTAGTTGTTGATTATTATGAATTGTTATTTACTTTAGTAGTTGCCGAAGGAGAACTCGAGGTGTGTCGCGAGCAGTTCCTATGTAATGTAGTCGGAGAGCTGGCTGCCGACATTTCTGTATGATTTGTTCCTGTGGTAGATATTGTACCGTAAGAAACATTAAAAACCACGCCTAATTTATTTGTTCATGTCTACCTAGGTACCTCTTAGACTGCTGATAAAATTATTAGATCAAAGAAACAAACATCTAAACCCCTGATTTGTAATGATCAAGTTTTTTATGTTTTAAAAAAAGTGTAACTTAAGAAAGCCAAGGAGACAAGATAAATTATGTCATGAGACAGAAAAGGAGCGAGATAGTAATAATGACGTATCAGACAAAGATGAATAGTATACCTCGTCTCGTTGACTTTGCTTTGGTTTGGTCAAAACCATCCTCAAAAGAATAAAATCGATTCGTATTAATCAGGTACCTATCGTTCATCTCAATCGATATATGTCGGTATATTTAATAATTAAGAAATTAGGGTCGACTTGTATTTAATGCATTGTGCGGTCTGAAATAAATGATAGATGAAATGAATAAACATGGACAAAGCAGGTGTGAGCGGCAGCCAGCTGTGCGTGAACGCGGCGCCGTATTTATTGCGCGCGCGCCGGCGGCTCGTAGCTTATTGTTAGGATCGGTATCGGAGTCGGCAGCCACAGGCCGCTGATCTGCTCAAACTTTTTTTACCCAAAACTTGACAATGTCAAATTCGTTTTTACGTTTGTAAATATGTATTATAGCGGAAATTGTGTAAAATAAATTTAGTTAGTTACAACTTTTTTTTATTGTATTATTTTATACCTCCTTCCTTGTAAAATAAAAACTACAAATGAAACTACTTCCAAATCGCTTACAAGCCATTTATTTCGGTACAAGCACAGTACAGTGTAAAAATATAAACTTGTCAAACACATCAAAAATATGAGTACCGCAGACTCTTAGCTTATACCGACGTGAAAGACCATATTTTTGAGTGATTCGAAAAAGTAGATACCTTCATACTTTTACACTTGACTGCGTAACATAATTGCTAAAGACATACTCGGACAATTGATGTACATTGTATCTACCTACCGTCGTCATTGGAGTCTCAACAAAGTGTATTTAGTAGCAAAATATGTCATGAAGAGCACAGTTCTGGCTGAGAGCCGAAGTTCAAACTTACAAGGTAGAAAATCACTCACCGCGCTTTACCTTCTTGAATCTATGTATGTACCTAGTACCTACGTGTATGTAGGTAGGTAAGTAATGACTGAATTCGCAAATGAATGCGGAGCAAATCGCACCGCAGCACTTTTGAGTTGCAGTTAGAAAGTTCAGTTTTAAAATTCAGCTTTTTAGAAGAACCAGAGCTCAACAGACAATTTGCTGTTTCCTATTTTTTTGTCGACAGCAATAACGATAGATTACAAAAGTTAGAAAACATTTTATCACTATGCTTGGAGTAGGTAGATTAATTGGTTGTCCACATCAACACGCCGTGATTCGCGTCAGGATGGTTTCTAATCATGGCTCTTGTACAACGTACTGTCCAACTTTTGTTTGAAACATCTGATCGCTATGCAACGCCATGTAGCTGTAGACGACCAACAGAATAAACGAAAGATCAAACCACACAGCACAGGACAGGGGTCATTCATAAACAACGTCTCCGCAATTTAGATCAGTTTTAGACATTCTTTTTTATGAATCGGAAGACGAGGCGAGCGAGCGAGCGAGCGCGCTGCAGCAGCGGCCGGCGAAGCGCCAGCACTTAATCAATAATTAGGAAATAATAGACCCTTAACAAATGCTGGTTACATAAGATGGATCTACGGGGAACAAGGTGAAGTTAAGTAGTTATTTTAAGCTGGTTATCTGGGTCTGGGTGGACCACCTTTGTTTGCTCCTTATCTTCGCATGTGACAGTCGCGTATCTATATGCCAATCAGCGCTACGCTTGCCAGCCCCGCCCGCCCGCGCAACGCACAATCCCTCATGCTATCTCATTTTTAGCCTAAATGGTGGGCGGGATGAAAGGGATGAAATTAAGAGAGATTATTCAAGAAGGAGTCCACGAGTCTGGCGACGCACCCGACGCAGCAGCGGCGTCGTGCGGCCGCGTCGTTCGCGCGCAGAACAGGCGCCGCGGGGGCGCGGGGGGCGCGGGGGCGGCGGCGGAGGGGGCAGGGCCGCGCCAGCGCCGGCGCCGGCGCCCGCGCCGCCAGCAGGCGGGGCCGGGACACACGCATGCTGGACCACGAGAGGTCGCTGCTGGAAAATATAACGTAACGAATAAATAATTATGCGAATAGGTATCTTGAGATAATGGACTCCGATAAAATTCACCTAGTCCCAAACTAAACAAAGCTTGCATTTGTATCATAGTGTATGTTAGATGCTTGATTGACGTCAGAGAGAGGGAGCGGGAACTGTAGACTGTCAAGGAGTAGAGCATTGTGATTGTACTAGTGACTAAAAGTAATAAAGAGTTTTTAAATCAACGTATACTTAATTCCTGACCTGAGATATGTATGCAAAGGAAAAATTCGTGTCTAGATTCCTGTCCAGCGGTGGTGTAGGGGTTATAGCACGCAGCACGGATTGCTGAGGACCTGGGTTCGATTCCCAGCGCTGGTCTCTTTTTCTGGTTTTTCGTCTCAGTTTGTATTTTCGATATGGTTTCACGGGATACCCGTAAAAGTAACAAATTTGGAATCGTATACTTAATTGGTTAAATGACACAGTATTATAGTACTTACCTACTTATCGAGAAGGGATAGCATACCTACAGCTAAATACATAAATATTATCATACATCAAAGACTCGAGCACAAAAATTCGTATTTTTTACATATTTTATAATATTAACCCGATCGATCCTAAAACTCAAGCTTTGTAGTCTTCAAGTTCTAAGACTGGATAGTAGACACTAACTAACCAGGTAGAAGCAAGCTAGGCTAGGTAAAGGCTTTAAACTTAGTTTTTCCGGCAACGCACTTTTGACTTTTCTAGTGTTGCAGGTGTCCATGGGCGACGGTAATCGCTTACCATCAGGCGATCGTTTGCTCGTTTTCCCCTTAAGTATACCATAAAAAATAAATGAAAATAATAATGACCCCTTTTTTGTACGACACGATGGAAACTTCTCAAACTTAAACTCAAAATCATTTATTTGCCTTGAAACAATAGAAAATACTGAAACAAACCCTGTGAGGGCTCTACTAAACTAGATCGATTTTCCCTGGCGGGCCTCGTTTAGGACTGTTTAGGATCACTCTAGAGTTTGTTTTTCGCGCCCATGCCATTTCATTCTGTCTTATTCGGTTGATCAGTCTTGGACTTTATAATATCGGCACATGCACTCTATTATTAAGGTATTGGAGTTTATGTTTCGATATTATTGATCACCTTGGCCTCTCCGAAATATTTGAAAGCGACTGTACCTTTCGTGCTAACCGTTTAGAGTTCAAGAATGAATTAACCCATTTGCGGAATATAGTGAAGTTGTGTTGTTAAGAGAAATAAAAAGTATGTACCAGATTACTCTTGAAATTTTTTTCGCAAATGCCAACCGCATTAATGTTGTAAATTCTTGTGAAATTATATAAATGAAATATAAATAAATCTTGATTTTCAAATTTACATGATGAAGGACACTGTCTCTTATTTTTTAAATTTTAATCTCTGTAAGGCGAGTTAATCATAACCAATTTGACATTTAAACAATTGTCCCAAATAGTGTCAGCTCCAAATCTGCCTGCACAGTTGGCAACATTTGGGTAAGATCGTCAATGTGACTTCAACAGAGTCAAATCCTCAAGCGGATCCGAATCCTTAATGATCCTTTCAAATCTTATTGACTCCGGAGTTACTAACTTTACTGGATCGAGCGGCTCGCCTCGCTCGTGATCGCCGTCACGCTCACTCACACTGACTCGCTCCGTCCGCCTGCTTTCGCTCTCGCTCGGCTCGGATCGGATCGGCAGGGCTACTATGAAACTCGAAGTTCGTATCGTATTAATAGTATAAGTGTCAGAGGGACCGCACGAACACGAACTTCGATTTGGAGTTTCATAGTAGCCCTGCGGATCAATCTTGGACTTGGATCTTATTCATCTATGTTTGGTTGGTCGGCTCGGTTCGGTTCGGTTTGTAGTAGCCCTGCGGATCGGATCTTGGACTTGGATCTTATTATCTATGTTTGGTTGGTCGGTTCGGTTCGGTACTCGGACTTGGACTAACGAACGAATCTTTCTCTCACGAATCTGTACTTCAGTTCAGTCAGGCGGGGGGGCACCGCAGTACGTACCGACACCGACCGACCGAACGAGCCGGGGCGGATCGGCCATAGATAAATTAATAATCGTTCGAAAGAACCGGAGTCAATAAAGGAGTCGGATTTAAGGCGGATTCGGTACCGACAACCGGAGCTGGATCTAGTGAGTCAGATCACTTCGCGGAGTTGAGATTACCCATGTCTAGTTGGCAACATTTTGTAAGACGTCAATGTCACTTCGACACTTCATTCGACAGTTAACGTCACACCCGCCCGCTCCTATGTTTTATGAATGAAAGGATTTGTTTTGTATTCTTTGATGTTTCGAAAATGTTAAGAACATTTTAGAATAAGTAGTTGTTTTTAAGCTAAAAGACAAAATGGCCCTCTACGAAGGCATCGCGCTGATCCAGGAGAAGCAGGCGGTCGTCCTCGACCTCGGCTCCGAGTACACCAAGTGAGCACCCAACTTACTAATAATGTTAACAAATTAACAATAATTTCCTAATGAAACCATTCAAAACGTCTATTTACTTGTTTTATGATTGTTCAAATGTGAGAGCTAAAATGCAAGTGTTCAATATTAACTTTAAATTCAATTATTTCTGACTCATACCTGATAATCTCTTTTGCATATTTCATAAAAATTCTGTGATAAACTGACGGGCTCGAAAATGATCTCGTGAGGAATCAACATTATGATCATCATCATCATAGTAGGTACCTACCAACCCTTAAAAATAAAAGTTACTCAAGACGCAATTGAACTCCTTCCTTATCAAGCCCTGCCCTGTTTGTGTCAGGTTCGGGTTCACAGGCGAGGCGGCGCCGCGCTGCATCGTGCGCTCGGAGTTCTGGAGCCCCGGGCTGCGCGGCTACAAACGCGTGTTCGACTACAAGGATGACGAGGAGCTCTACGACAACCTCGTGCACATGTTGCATCTGCTGTACTTCCGGTAAATGAAACTTGTTTTGTTTTGTTTGAATTGGAATGATTTTAATTTGAATTTGATCCATTGAAGGACTAAGTTGGATCCAACTTAATTGGAATAACATTAATTATTCTTATGATAAAGCACATTACAGGCTTGGCATAACATTAAAATCCATGACTGAAGTTATTTTCATCAGTAATTTTTCTGCATATTTATATCATGACTTTTAATGTTATGTGATTTAATATAGACCTCTTTAGGTATTTAGGTTTGTTATGTCGAGATATTTTCACAAATTAAAATGGAATGGCTTTTTTTTTTTTTTTTTTTTTTTTTTAATGGCTTTCACCCTTGCTTTTTTAGCAAGATGTATTTTTGCCAATGTCGATGTAGAGACATTACACGCATGAGGAGACTGTTCGGTTATATAATTTTGATTTCGGGGGGAGGACAGACAGGAACCTAAAACAAATAACATTTGGTTATGGACGGTAACACTGACAATAACAAGACGAACCGATTTTTTTTTTTTTTTTTAGCGGGGGTAATGGCAGACTGTTAAGCATGCTAACATAAAAGGATAAAGTGAAGAGGAAGTATGAAATATATAATATAAAGCATGCTGCAGTTGCTACATTTAATGTTGTGGCAATTTAATGATGTCCGCTCGAACTGATTTAAGGGTCTCCTGGCCAGAACATGTGGAACCTCTCCAGACACCAGAAAGGCCGACACTACGGGAACATTCATCATTAATTCCGCGTAACCTTGGTTTTATCACTTTCGCTCTGCTAGTTAAATGGGTTCACTTCTACTATCTGTCGACTCCGTCCTAGGTCATGTCTGCACTCCGGTGTTTTTATCAAAAAATAGAGTACGGGATAACTCTCTATGCGAATGCGGTCTTGATGAGGGTACCTGGATCACATTTTTTCAATTGTGGTAAACATACTTATTCCCTGTATGATGCATTGCCGAAGGATGTTCCGCGCCTATGAATTTTCTGACACTTCTTTCTATACTAGATTCTCCTCTTTTAAAAATATTGATAAAATTTATTACATGGAATGGCTTGTTGAGTGTTGAGCGCAATTGGTCAGTTTTAAAATCATTGCTGCTGTGTAATACTACTACTACTATCAGGGTGCAGTGACCTAAAGAAGGTCTTGGCTTCCAACACCAGACTATACCACACTTTACGATCTTGAACTAGCTTCTGGCAGCCATCGACCCCATTATTCAAAAGGCTAACTGTGAGTTGTGCAGGCACGTGCTGGTGAACCCGAAGGAGCGTCGCGTGGTGGTGGTGGAGTCGCTGCTGACGCCCACGCGCTTCCGCGAGACACTCGCTAAAGTGCTCTTCACGCACTACGAGGTCTGTACATTACATTCATTCAAATAAATATACTTGAAAGGTTTTGGCAATAAACAAAATATAAAAATAAAAAATAAAAAATACTTCAGCTACCAGATTTGGCACATTCAAGGATTTTGAACATTTTACTTATCTATCACTGTAATACAAAACTAGACTAATGTATCACGGAAGGGTCAATCAACTTTTTGTTCTAGCTGGTTGCCATGGTAACGTGTCCAGGGCCAGTTATTAAAAGTATGATTTTATGGGGTACAAATCCACTAAAAGTTAGGAGTTGTGACAGCTTTTAGGCAATTCCTTTGTGGCTCATCTCCTAAGCATGCTAATATTTTATAAATTGCAAACATTTTTCTAAGCAAGTGTATCATTGATGTCTCCTGAGACACGTGACAGAATAATAACAGTAAGAAGTTGATTGACCCAGAAATGAAAACGAATGGTCCAACTAGTTTTGATATTTTTAGATCTTGTTCATAAATGAGTGTAAACAATTTATTTGAGTAATTTTATCAATATGTCTCATAACAGTTTAGTAGCATGTAATTTTAAAAGTTTAATAACACATACTTACTTAAATAATACACATCCGTACATGACATAATGAATTATATGTTTGTACAGTAAAGAATTTCGCCATTTCACATGCTAGTTTATGTATTATAAGGTTTTTTCTACTTGAACTTGTCAAAAGCGTATCAGTCATGTTTTTAAAAGATAGGACAGCACTAGTCCGCGTGCGACTGAGATGACGCGGGTGAAGGCTGGGGGAGCTGCGGTGCTGCCGCACCTCACACCCCGATGGATAGTCAAGTGCAAAGATATATTGATAGAGATATTGGAACCACCCAAATATATGTCACTACGGCCTTGTGTAGGTGGTACTTTTTTTATGGTATAGGGGAAAACGAGCAGGCGGATCGCCTGATGGTAAGCGATTACCGTCGCCCATGGACACCTGCAACACCAGAAGAGTCACAAGTGCGTTGCCGGCCTTTAAGGCCTTTAAGGTAGGTACTTTATGAAGCGTAGGGTAAGTGTATCACTGGACTGTTAATGACATGTGTGTGTTGTTTGAGCCTCGGTGTAAGGTGTAAGGTGTAAGGTGTTGTTATTGTTGTTTGTGCGGGGCAGGTGTCGGGCGTGGCGTGGGCGGACAGCGGGCGGCTGTGCGCGCTGACGCTGGGCGCGCCGGCCGCGCTCGTGCTCGAGGTCGGCGCCCGGGAGGCCGAAGTCTGCGCCGGTTGGTTTTATTTTACCTGTCTCGTACAACAAGTTTCTTGCGGCGCATTCTTCTTGGCAATGATGGCCTTTCCGAAAGCGCTGGTAGTTTACAAAATGACGTGTAATGAGCGTTTGAACTAAATTCAAATTTGTCTTGTCTGAAAACTAATTAAAAAATAAATTGTCCATTATAAAACAGTTAGAAAATTAATCATTTGAAAAGAATATTTTCGGCGAAAATTTTGATCTCTGCTTGTGAGTTTTTTTTTTACTATTTCATAATGTGAGTATTGATTTTACGAGTACTCACATATATTATTATGACCTACTAAACATTATTGAAAAACTGCACAAATCTGCGAAATAATGTAATGGTGTCAAATCAAATTATTTTTGCTAAAACATACACCAAGTGTGTGTTAAGTTCCCAACAATCTGCACTGGGCATGCGGGAATTACGGCCTAAGCTTGCTCATCCTGAGAGGAGGTCTATAGCAGTGGAACGTGTATAGGCTGGGATGATGATGAATCAACTATTTTTTTCTTGTTCGTTATTCTGTCGTGTTGTTCAAGAGACAATAATAGTGACAGAGTTTTTTAAAAACATTTATTATAATTTACTAACATGCTTAGGAGGCAGTCCATAAAATAATGGCCTTGTAACTACGACAAAAATGTAGGTACACTCGGTGAATTTTAACCACAGAAAATATAGAAATTCATGGTTTTCAGTCGTCCAGGGGACGTAACCATGGTAATGAGATACGAGAGACAGTTGAGGGTTATTCAAGCATTTCAACCACCTCAGTTTCCTGGTCACATTGTTTACTAATTGGCTGTTGATTTTGATGTAGTTTTCGATGGTTTGTTAGAGTTCCTGTATTTCTATCGGGTGACTAAAATACTGTATCAGAATCTTCAGCCATTTTTGCAGATAAGCGTCCACGAAAATGAGACGGTTGTAAGGCTCGAATAATGACCATTGATCGACTTTGATGCTAACTATTTTATAACGAGTTATTGTGTACAGTGATCCATGGCTGCGTGGTGCTGCGCTCGCTGCAGGCGGCCCCGCGCGGCGCGCTGCGCGTGCGCACCGAACTGGCGCGGCTACTGGCAGAGGACGGCGCGCCCGCTCTGACGGACCATGTGCTAGAGGACATCATGGGTATGACACCACACTGCCTTATTTTTCACTTGTGTTAACTCTAAGAGAACATTTTACACAGGTATGAGGTTACTTTCTCCAAGACACTGGTGACCTAACTTTGATAGGGCCCCCAGACGCTACGAAAAATCCTACGATCAAACTGCACAGTTCGACCGGTGCTGTTTATTATACCGTCTGTGTCTGTGTGAGAAAACCGTACAAAATAATTTTGTAACAAACAATGCATAAAAACTAAAAGTACATGGAAAGTGAATAATTGTTTCCACTGTTGCTATTTCATTTCCTCGCAATCTAAGTGAAAAGCGGAGTGTAAAACTCGAGCATTAAACCCATTTTCCCCTCGACGTGTCTATCCACCCTCGCCATATTATGAACGTCTTGGGTAAAATGGCTCGTTTTATGCTCTTGTTGTACAAATCTACTATTACAATAAGGCCCACAGACGCTACGAAAAGTCCTACAATCATACTGCACCGTTTGATCGGTAAGGTTTATCGTAAATTTTTAAGTCACACACATAATAATAATCTTCATTTCAGTTCCGATGACGACCGACACGACCCAATAATTGTTGAGGGTTTAATTATAGCCCAATTCATCCGTTCCGATAATTTTTGTTTCAGTGAAGACATGTCTGGTAACGACCCGGGAGCGCGCCCAGCAGTGGGCCTCCGACAGCCCCCCCACACCTGCCAAGAGCGTGCGCTACCCGCTGGCGGGGGCGGGCCGGGGGCGCGGGGGCCCGGGGGGCGCCGTCACCGTGGAGGGGCGCGCGCGCGAGCTGTCCGCCGAGCCGCTGTTCGCTGAGGACGGCGAGTACTGCAGCCTGCAGGATCTGCTGCTGCAGTGCATCATGCAGGTGGGTGCTGACTGCTGGCTGCTGACTGCTGACGCGGGCGCCTCCTGACCGCGCCAATCATTATCATTCATCTGTGTATGTGTGTGTGTTTTTAGGGAAAAGAAAAATGCCATGGTAATTAGACTGGTGCACAGATGAATGAGAATGAGCACCAGAGGGCGCACTTTTGGGGTGGAAGCATTTCATGGTTCCACTGAGCTTAGATAACATTTTTTAAAGTTGCGTCATGATTGATAAAGATTTTATTTCATCTCATAAAATATTTAGAGTCAGGTACAAACTAGGAACTCTGTACACTCCTGGAAAATGTAGATAATGACCAATGTAATTTTTATCTTTTATCTACATTTTCCAATTTACTTTGATTTGCTAGGTTTTATTAGTATTTTTAGTTTTGAAAAAATAATTTTAAAATAAAAAGGAACCTTTAATAGATCACTTCATTGTCTGTCTTTCTGTTTGTAACCCAAGATACATACTTTCCGTTGATTTAGAACTATAAAACTTAGCAAAAAAACGACGCCACACGGTACAAGTTAAAAAATATTTATAGTATTTTTGAACTGAATTTGGTGTTTGAATGTTTTTATGTGTGCATATCAGTCCCCGATCGACTGCCGGCGCGCGCTGGCCGAGAACATCCTGGTGTGCGGCGGAGGCGCCGCGCTGCCCGGCCTGCGCAGCCGGCTCCGGGAAGAACTCGCGCATGCGCTCACGGAGCCGCCCTACTGGTAACTATACCACTAACAAAGAAAGAAAAACAAATAATAAAGCATTTCTTCTTCTCTTTTAAAATATTGCTTTTCTGTCCTAATAAATAGGACAATTTCGCCAGTGTCAAGGTAAACTCTCTTTGAGAGGGACGTTGTACGGTAATTGTAGTTTTTGCAACTTGATAGTAAAATTCCAGAAACCACGTGGAGACCACTCCCGCATAAAAAATGTTAGACACGAGAGCAATATAGAATTTTGGGATCACTGTTCACTCTAAGGTTAATCGCCGCATAAAACACTATCAAATTATACTTCAACTAGCCAAAGAATCAGAAATAGTAAAATTAGATATTGTCTACATCCGCCATCTTCGAATGCTACAAATCGAATCTAAAAAAGCATTTATTCGTGACATTACTAACAAATTGACAACTAAACATTAAGTATCACGGTCACGAAATGGTCCCAAAACATCATAATGCCGCCCGTGTGAACGGCGCTGGTCTTCCTTTATTGGGATCATCAGGACTCATCATCATCATCATCCCAGCCTATATACGTCCCACTGCTGGGCACAGGCCTCCTCTCAGAACAAGAGGGCTTGGGCCATAGTTCCCACGCGGGCCCAGTGCGGATTGGGAACTTCGCACGCACCATTGAATCGCTTCGCAGGTTTGTGCGTGCAGGTTTTCTCACGATGTTTTCCTTCACCGCAAAACTATAGATAATGACCAGCATTACGACATTGAATTTTATTATGAACACGGCTGTATCGTAATGTTCATTGACACCGAAATTGATATCGTAATGAACATTACCGCACCGGAGCGGACTCGTGGGCAGATATCGTACTGATTGCAACGCAATTCATTTTCAATGGTTCTTGAACGCATGATAGAGGATTTAATATATCGATGTAGATAAAGTAATATATGTAACTGTGCGTAATTAGGCTTTAAAACACTCGTGTGATCCTTTTATGAGACTCGTGTTTTAAGGACCCTTATTACATAACAGTTGCATAAACTACTATAATAATACTAAATCGTTCCAGTGACCGGCTCCACCTGACATCCCTGAAGTTCCACTCTGCGCCGGCGCACGCCAACAGCGTGGCGTGGCTGGGGGGGGCTGCTGCTGGCGGGGGCGGGGCGGGGGCGGGGCGCCGGGGGCCGGCGGGGGGGGACGCGCGCGCGGGGGGCCGCGACGCCTGGCTGCGCGCGCGCCGCCTGAAGGACTGGGTCTGTCTGCTGGACAACACGCCGCCCGACCACCCCGCCAGGGAACACCACCTCATCTAGACCTCTCCATACACTTACCAATAGATAATAAGTCAGGAAGCGTAACTCAGAATAAAGTCCACACAAAAATTGGCCATACCATAAACCGAAACGACTTATGATTCAAATACGAATCATTTTCGAGGTTGCCGATAGACGTGTTTGTTGATTGATTAAAATTCAGAAAGAAAGCAGGGATTGGTTTGCTCGCGCGATGCGACGTCAGTCAAATGACGCGCAGAACACGCTTTTACGCCCCGCCTACTGGGACACGGAAGGCCATTTTTATAACGCAGTTACAATTCCTGACTTACTGTTTATTAATAACCATACACCACTTTATGTGCACGAAAATTATTAATAATAGAGCCATTTTTATATTCCCAGTTCAGTTTGTAACAAATTTGATTGTTCACATGATGGTCTATTGCAAAGAGTGTGGTTCAAAAAGGTTAATATTTCACTGAACTGTAGTAAAAGCTAGGCCTTCCTCCAGCACGGCCTTAAACAGATTTCAGCCTAATGAAAACGACTGCAAGTGGTACTAAAACTTCTCGAAAGTAGTACATTTTGCAGTTTTCCTCGTTTTACCGGCTTTTTTAAAATATTCAGCAGAAGTAATGAAAAAAATAATATGTCAAATATATTACAAAATAACTTTTTTATTGCGCTTATTATTATTTCTGTGTATGAAATGGTTTATTGAAAACTGGTTTGTTCATTCAAGCTTTTCGCAAACAAGGCAACAAATATTTTTTGACGAATATAACTGCCTAATATCATAGAGACAGAGTGAATACCTATACATATAAATATCTAATTGTATATTGAATCCAAGCAAAAGATCTACTAAGAAATATATACACCATAATCGACTCTGATTTTTGAATGTGTGCTCTAATTTAAAGTTTCCAAAAACATCCACTAATAAATACTTCAGTGGGGAATACTTGTATAGTACTTGTAAGCACCTGGTTATTATAGTCTCTAACTGTAAACGGCCTTGTGTGTTTTATTATGTTCTTACCTGCCTCGGATTTTTTTATTTTCCCACTAAGACCGCTGTATTCTCATAAAAAATAAAAACTTAATTTTATTTAGCACTAGTAATTTATTTTAAGCAAATTAATGTATTTAAAATATACGTTTTTTAACTAAATCACTATGGATTTACTTTCACCCTAAAAAATAATGTCCATATGGTATAGTGAAGTCAGTAAATTAGTGCCAGTAGCGTTCCTTTGCGGCGGTCGATTAATCAATGCGATTCGTCCGCTCGGCAACCTTATATCTTACAGGCCTCGTCCATAGTGGTCCATTGAACATTTTGGAAACTTATCCAACGACAGATCTATACTCTGATAAAAGATTCCCGTATTAAAAAAAATGTTTATTACAAGAAACAACACAATATTGGGTTACAAATATCTGTTGGTTCCACACTAGGCTAGGCCTGTAACGTGGTGACCGGATTCGGTACTTAATTCATTAAATTACGGTTTATTTATGTGTCTGTGAAACTATTGTGTCAGAAACAATTTGAACATAAGCCAATTTCAGTCAATTGTTGCGTTGAACAGTTGTTGTATTGAGAGTGAGGTTGTTTTGTATGTGTGTGGCTGTATGTTTATGAGTGTATGGAACCGTGAAAGTGTATGGAACCGTGAATTGGTGCATGAGAAGGGTAGATAAGCACACTTATCTTTTCAGATTGAGATACAGAAGACATAGGTACTTATACTCTTTGCACAGAAGTATATATAAGACAGAAGTTGAGAAAGTTTTTTTTTGATCTGGTCACACTAAGTTTTGCAAATAACGAATAATAAAAAAAACGCAAAATCGCGTCGTCTAATGAATTCGTTTACTGAGTAAGATTTTCTTGAATGACTTTGATAATTAAAAAATCATTATCTTAAGTAGACAAAGCGTGATTACGTAGCTATTTTTCTTCGTCACTGGCTTAGTGCGCAATACCGAGTTCATCGCGACGCGTTTAAAGCTTGCTCGAACGTTCCCGTAAAAAACAAGGCAACGTGAACTTGTCATTCTGACGAAACTAACTGTCAGTCGATCTAAAAATAATAGAAATCTACGGCGACACCGCACCGAATTTTGATAATCTTTACGAGCATCGAAACGAGAGCCAGCCCCAGCATGTCGGACGTGAAGCTCGTCGCCGCGTCCATCGTGAGCTTCCTAAAGAAGCAGCTCGACGGCGGCACGCTCAGCGCGGACTCGCGCGAGTCCGTCGAGGTCGGCGTGCAGTGCCTCGAGACGGCCTTCGAGCTGGCGCCCGCCGACGCCGCGCGCGCGCTGGACCTGCTGGAGCTGGTGCGGGCCCGGGCCGCCCCCGCCGCCGCCCCCGCGCCCGCGCCGCCCGGAGAGGCCGAGCGACTCAAGAACGAGGGCAACGACCTGATGAAGGCGGAGCGGCACCGCGAGGCGCTGGAGCGGTACTCGCGCGCCGTGGAGCTGGACCCGCGCAACGCGGTGTACTTCTGCAACCGCGCCGCCGCGCACTTCAAGCTGGGCGAGCACGAGGCGGCCGTGGCCGACTGCGCGGCGGCGCTGGCGCTGCAGCCCGACTACGGCAAGGCGCACGGCCGCCTCGGGCTGGCGCTCACCGCGCTCGAGCGGCACCGCGAGGCGCGCCAGGCCTACGCGCGCGCCGCGCAGCTCGAGCCCGACAACGAGTCCTACCGCCAGAACCTGCGCCTGGCCGACGAGCGGCTCGCGGCGCGCGGCGAGCGCCCGCCCGTCGACCTGGGCGGCCTGCTGCAGAACCCCGCGCTGCTCAGCATGGCCACCGAGATGCTGGCCGACCCCAACATGCAGAACCTCATCTCGGGGCTCATGAGCGGAGCGCAGGCGCCGGCGGGCGGCGCCGCGGGCGTTGGCGCGGGCGCGGGCGCGGCCGGCGGCATGGGCGCGCTGCTGGAGGCCGGCCAGGCGCTGGCGCAGCACATGCAGGCCGCCAACCCCGACCTCGTGGAGCAGCTGCGCCGCCAGGTGCGCCCGCCCGGACCCGCGCCGCCGCAGTGAGCCCCGCGTCTCCTGACCTGCCGGGCACTGTTGCCGACTTCCTATACTCCGTTGTAAATAAATCTACACGAACGATCATTGGCTCCTCTGATTACACGAGAAGGCTATATTATGTAGAAATTGCCAAGAATCATGTTCAATATTTAACACAGTACGGCAGCATAATAATAACTACTGGCCAGAAAACTCCATCATCTAGCTAGACAGGAAATATGTGACGAGATTGGAGTTGCAATCTGCATGACTGCAGTGTTTTATGAAAGTTGGCAGATTAAAGGTGGCTTGCACTGAGACCAGTGTGCCCACTATAGCAAATATTCTTACCACTATTGGTACCCTTCACACAGTACAGTGCTATTTTTTCTTTTTGATGTAATGATTTGATACATTTTATCAAAACTTTTATAACTCATATAATTCTTGTGATACAGAATGCTATTCTTTTAATGTAAATGTTTATGAATGTGATCCAGTTATTGATCCCAGCGGAGTCATGATGCCGTGCAAACAATATGTAGTTAGCCTTCTCATTTAAGAAAATATGATTCAGATTAATTTTATCAATAAAAAGAGATAATTTGAAAACATTTATTTTGGTATTATCAATTTTATGCATCAGCTAGAGTTTGCAAAACACAATGATGGAGTAGTTAATTATCTTTTGTGTAAATTTACTTGGGATATAGTTTAAAGCTCATACTACATTTGGCCTTCGACAGTGCAGATCCGTTTAGATGTAGAAATAAGTTAAAATATTTTCGATTTAAATTGCATTGCATTGGTGTAAATTTTCATAACTCATCTTATTATTTATCTGGTGTTAGAAATGTGCATTTATTTATCACAATAATTATTATTTTGGATATGTTATATCATATTTTATCCTTTAAAATTATGGTCTAGTTGTGAAATTAGTTTGGTATGTTTAGTAGCCTTTTTGGTTACTTTAATGAACTAGCAACTTATTCCATTGTGCTTAATCTGGGCCATTTTATAACCCTAGAGTTTAAATGTGATAATCCGTAGCAAAAGGGTTCTTATGGCAGCCTGCCATAAGGACCCTTTTGCTACAGATTGTCACAAATGTTCCTTGACATTTATAGTTTGTGCTGATAGGGTTTATGCATTTCAGGAGCAACCAATAAACTTTGGATTCTATGCATTGGTTTATGTGCTTGTGACGTTATATTGTTTCTTCTGACATGTACAGTTGTGTTCAAAAATTTGATCAAAAATATCTGAACACGACTCTATTGTTAACGGCGTAGAAGCGTGTTCAGATATTTTGGCTCACAAGTTTATGAACTCTAGTGTAACACAGCCCTAGACTGCCAAGGAACCCTTTTTGTTGAATTCATGTGGTCCAATACCATGCTACTTTATCTTTATTACTATTTCATCCCACATGATCATGGTACCTTAGTTGTGCAAGTAGTGTACAATGGACATGTAGTGAACAGTCTCACTTGGAGACGAGAATTGACTTGAGATACTAAATAAATTCTTTAAAAATTTCATTCTGAAAATCAACACTGAAGCTATAAGTAACTCTCCAAATGTGGCCGTAAGTTTCTGTTTGTTTAGAATGGAATGCCCACTCTAAGGGCTACTTGATAGAAAACGTTGAATGAATCATTAATGTTAAGAGTGTAATTACAGGCGCATCCAGCGCTGCATCGTGTAAATACAGATATGTATCGTATGGATGCGGACGCAACGCAAGCCGCTCCGCGCCTATCTCTAGCTAAGATATTAAATTGGTTTTGTTAATAAATTTATTTGAAAAAGTTCAGCTTCTGTTTGAATTTATCTTGGACACTGTTTTCTTACATGAATGAGACCGAGCTGAATGTACTTAAAATAGATGTTGTGGTGGTACGTTAGTGAATTGTGAATTTATGCTCATCGTAATGCATATGGTGAAATGGAACGGGTGATGAAGCCCAAAACTCCTCAATAATGAATGTCTCTGCATCAGAAAAAGCAATTTTTCGTAAAAGGTGATGAGCAGTTGACATTAAACTATTGTAGCTCAGAACTTTTAAGTACACTTAAAAGCGTGCGAAAAAAAATGTTATAACAAAAAATAGAACAGACTAGAAAAAACCATGAAAATAAATTTCTAACAGTGAAGTCGGTGCCTCAGCACGAGCCAGCAGGAGTGATTGAATTATAGTAATTACTATAACTCGTACCCAACAGACTTAGAACGGTAGTCGATTCTAATTAAATTATAATATTCGTTTTTACCTTGATTGAGAATTCGATATCGGCACAGTTGCATGTTCACCTACTGGAGAATGCGTATTTTCCAGGGAAAAAAAGTCACGCCCTATTATCACTCATCTGGCCCATAAACGATCTCTATGGAAAAACGTCGATTCCATTCCGGGCCTTATGCGATGTGCATCAAAATATTATAACAAGTCCAGATTTAATTAAAAGCTTAAAAGGTCAAACTATTTAAGCTGCACTTACTAAATACCTTGTAGAAAATCCTACTCACGTTACAGGATTTTTTAGAGGATAAGGAATCTAGCCAGCACTTAGAACAGTAACCAATAGATAATCATATGCTTTGTTTTACTAAACAGCGAAGGCTCCGACGATGATTCATATGCGGTTTGAAGGAAAGATTAAAGGTACTGCCACATATGCCTGGATACTGTCAGATCCATCTAAATAACAATTCAATCGGTACTTGAATTAAAATATATCGTTTTTACTTGCTTTCGCCCGCGTGGAATTCGGTTATCGCGCGCTGTTCCCTCAGTATTTTGTATATGTATCAATGGCCCATAAACTATCTCTATGCCAAAAATCACGTCGATTCCTCGCTCCGTTTCGACGTGAAAGACGGACAAACATACAAACACACTTTCGCATTTCTAATATTAGTATGGATTACTTATAGCTTTTATGGTGACTCTATTGACATCCAACCTAGTCCAGGAATGTATACCAAAATTTCAAGCTAAATCCGGCTACTGGATGTGGGTTTTAAGATTTGACCTGTACTGTCGTTTAAAAAAGGGAGGGGTGGGAGTAGGAATAAAATAAGTATAAATCATTGACTTCTTAACTATTTATTACACTCTATGTATAATTTATGATATTTTAATAAATTTACATATAATTATGTACACACAGTAGCAAATGTAAAAACGTTCGACGCGCCCCGCCCGGCCACGCCTCCGCCGGACAGCCGCAACATTACGGCGCCACGGAACCCGCGTCGCGGGGCGAGCCACAAAAATACATTCCAAATATCTAGCGCATATAAAAAATCTGTATTTACATAGAGCTCGGCTGGCGATAACCCTAGTTCCTTTTAGAGTAAATGTAGCCGTTCCAAATTAGCCGAAACCGGTTTGACAGATAAAAATGTTGCCAGAGTTTAGAAAAAAATAATAGACATAAGTAAACTTCGATGATTCGATGCAACTCAGTGCAGCCTGCAAGTTCTGCCTGCGTCAATGAAGCAAGTTCTGTTCAAATTTCAACCCGAATATACAGTAGTTTATTTCAATATAAAAAAAAATCGTGAAACCAAAGCAATGGCATCCAGAGCTTTATTTTTTATTATAGACAAGAACAGTACGGTTCACTAGCAACATTTGTCCATGTTGATCTGTCAAACCACTTCGTCTAATCTTGGACCGGACTGTAGTACAAAGTACAAGGTTCTATAAACCGGCCAGCAGCGGAGCGGGCCCTGGCGGCCGATATACCGCCACTGCAGCCTGCAGCTGCAGCAAGGCACTGAAATCTGCAGTTCCGATAAATGCAGGTTTGATCATGGAACAGCTGTCCGGTGAGCGAGACAGCACTACCTACGATTAGTTAGGCCCACGTTACACATGCCTGTAGCCTGCATGTTTTTGTCCAAGCAGCTAAAAGTCCAAACTTACTACAAGCCTGCAAGCTCACAGGCATATGTATTCCGGCCTTTATTTGCATTAGAGTTACGACCGATCATCGTCTGTGAGTTGAAAATTAACTTAATGATTGTTATTGCTTCTGTCCTGGCCCAGAATCACCTAATAGGAACACTTAATTACTGACATCGAACCGAACTTAACGTAAGCGACACAGAACACGCCCAATGATATAAGCCATTAGCGTTAGTTTTTGAAACAATAAACGTCTCGATGGTGATTGGTTATTTCTCCAACACTAAGGCGCCATAGACGCAGGCAGGCGTTTGTTGCGACAAAAACTTTACATTATAGGCTAAGATTAAGAACTAATACCGACGACGATATGTAAACAAACGTAACTCTCAGAGCACCGAAACTTAACCTCCCCGAATAAATTAAGTATTTAACCTACACAATGGGAACAGCTATAAAAATAAAATTTTCAAATACTTGCGCGGGATGATTAATAGTCCTAATTAATTATAATTTAGATAAATAACAAAATATGACATTAATTAATTGCAACGTTTAGATATAATTTCAACATTCATCTGATGAGAACTTTGCGTTTTTTATGCAACGAACAGAGCGTTATAAAACTATAGATAAAACGTATAACGAGATGTACATCTATATAGATTTAGTATATCTATGCACGTTTTACGTTTACGACTAAGTCTGTCGTGTCGTGACTGATATTAGTAAACTATACACACGGTGCACAGTGCACGGATTATAGCCGCGCCTCGTGACAGCTAAGCACCCGCCACTCGTAGTGTTCGGAAAGACTGAGAATATTAGCTTTTATTTTAATATCTCGACTTAAATTTTGCTCGAGAAACAAAACTCTTCAGCTGCTTCTGCATTTAAGAGCCTTGACTTTATAACTTTAGGTGTTTTTATTATACTATGCTCATTCTTTGCCTTCCAGTTGTTCATTTGAAAAGAGAAAGCTAAAATTTTTACACAAAAACTTATCATGGTTGTTGATTTCGCGTTATTTGTCCGATAACCTCGAATTTGACAAACTTCAGCCTTAAAAACGTTTGCGACTAAAAGCAGGCCTGAGATTTGAAAAAATGGCTTGAGCCTTTTTAAGACTGGCCTTATTAAAACGAACAGAAAGCAGTTCTATCATTCGCGTCCTAAAAAGCACTCATAAAAATGAGGGCTAAAAGACCAATCCTTCCGAACACTAGTCACTCGCCGGGCCGCGACCCGCGACACAACAATCACACAACTCGTTCGTTCGGACACACGAACTGGACACACAATATCCCGCGGTACGCTTTGAGCGTACAGAGAATATAATCTGTCGCTATAACAATTCAATCGTATTAACAAACATTAAGGACGCTGCGGCGCCATTTGGTGGTGATATTATGCACTTACAGCTCGCAAGTCGGCGCGATCCGTCCACGCTTCCATACAAAACATGAGCATTTTTGTTAATTATTACTTAAAATGTAAAAATAATTTAGTCTCGACGGAGTCGAAGCCGTCGACGGATCGATCCGCACTCTATTATTGCAACAGAAACAACAGCCGAAAACGTATCAATAACTAGACCTACCGTGCCGAGATGCCGCGGTGGACAGTTCGGCTCCAAGTCACGTCAAACAGGGCTGGCATAAGGTTAAGTAATACTTTTTAAGTATTTAAAAACATACGTACATAAATCAACAAATGATTACGTAAAGCAATCAAGCATCAGCCAATCTCCGACAGATCTTAGCAGCTTAATGTACTCATTGGTTGATGTACCGTGGCGATGCGATTCGGTTTCTTTCAAACTTTTTTTAAATACTTAAAAAGTTCAAGGATTTATTAGTAACTAGTAGCGGCCTAACCATCCTCACTCTTTTATGCTGTAGGTAGATAAACTAAATTCTAGAACGATCATGACAACATAAAAACAAACTTGAAACTTAGCCTCAAATAGATATGCAAGTATGTTGAGTTGTGTTTTTGAAAATAGATTGAATCCCAGATTAGGATATCTACAACCAGACAAGTAAGGACGGCCAGATCTAAAAGTTTCCGAGACGACCCAGCGATCTGACAGCAAGCTTGTAGGTTTTAGCTCGAGTCAAGCGGCGGACCATTTACAACGTCCACTTAAGCATCAAGAAAACATTGTATGGGCAAGGCCTCGCAGCTCCAATCGCCATATCTTTATCACTACTAAAATGTAATAATATATCCATGAACTAAAACCATTCAATTAGGTACTTTATACGAACAATGACTACACACAACTGTCATCGAATAGCGAAGTATTAGCACTAGCTACTATTGCTACCAACCGCTATATTGATCTACCAGCCGACTAACCGCTAACGGTTTTAGAGCGAATCCGTGAAAATACAGACCGGAGTAGTCGTAGAACTATTTGCCATCCGATTTCAGCATACAAATAGTTCTACGGATATTGGTACCGAAACCGTTCGAGCGTTCTTATTAGCATTCATAAAGTAAATTTTCGAGAGACAATCAACTCTACTGCGTGAAGTGACACAGCATTAGTATTGCCTTTAGTTCACGGACATATTTCTTGTTGTTAGGTTGTTGTGGGGCAGAAGACGCTTCAGATGCTTCGCAGCTAAACCTTTAAACTGAGGCCTTACTGTCTAACACAATCACAATCGTTTCCACCACTTCTTTCTGACTGTCACACGGCAAAAGACGAGGGTTAGACAATACGGCTTCAGCTGAAGCAAGAACCGTACGCGGTTGCCGTCAAGCCACTCGGCGCTCCACCACCTGAGAACTCCACCTCGACAGTCGACACCTGGCCCTGTACTACTAATTGCAAAATTCGAAATTCGTATCTTGCCGTCCCGCTGACGCTAATATTATGTAATACGAGAGTGAGAGGAACGGTACGATACGGGGGGGGGGGGAGGGGGGAGGGGGGAGGCTTAGTTCCTCTTGGTGGGCGGCACGAGATGCGGCGGCAGCTCGGGCGGCAGGTCGTGTCCGTCGATCTTGACCTGTATGAGATGCATGGCGAGCGCGAACTCCTCGTCGTCCAGGAGCCCGTCCTTGTCGATGTCGGCCAGCTTCCAGATCTTGCCGAGCACGGAGTTGGGCAGCTTGGACTTGACCATCTCCGTCTTGGCGGCTGCGGAGAGAGGCACGCTCAGACTTGCAAGGGGACGCCGAATGATGCTACGGTCTGGCCCGAGACAAATAAGTGCTCTTCCAGTTTCGATCAGGCTTCCCATCGTGTTTTAGGATGGCAGACCACTTATTTGACCGACTGTACAATCATGACCTTTAATTTATGACCTATTTAGTTAGCAAAAATATTATCATACGCGTACAAAATGACAGATCTGGTATTCGATTAATGGGTCCCAAAGAAAAGATCGTGACTGTATTTGAGGTGCAATAGACAAACATAAAACATGAGGAGCGCCATATTGTGGACATTCGGTGGAACAATTGACTCAATCGCATGAGATGCCGATGGCAGTAAGAAAACCGAAATAAGCACAGTATGGGTAACTTTCTTAGTGCACATATAATATATGCGACGGTGGCGCCCACTGTTCGTGGAAACACTCAAAGGGGTGCATTTTTAGTCAAGTTTTAATCGGTTCGATTCTACAGCATGCGTGCAATTTTTCCATTACTTAAACATAATGTTATGTATGATTATTAATTAGGTAGTAAACTAACGGCTCGCAGAAACTCGATGGTGCCAACTAAAGGGCACTCTAGGTATAATCCAAAGTCGCCGAATCGCCGACTTATCTTGCCGAAATGGTTGGCGTCTTTGGCCTTCAATTCCGTAAAGCAAATCGTTGCCCGGCGGCATTACGATAGCGGGTCGGCGTCTTTGGCGTGTAAAACCGAGACAGTAGGTACCAAGTGGGTTCGACTCGACAGAACATGCAAACGTCAAACAAACAGCACATGCTCACAAACGCCGGCGAAACTAGACGCTCGAAGATTCGTCATCGGTATTAGATCCCAACCTCGCTAACCCAGCACCACCCAACTACCTACAAACCATCAACCGTTAACTATTTAACAAAACAATCCTACAAATACAACAACTCATTATTAGTTATTAACCCCCGAAGCCAAGCTACTCGAAATTCGCTTCAACACCTTGACAAAGTTGCTTCGAGTGAAGATATCGAAAAACGAGTCGATCCGCACCAGCTCTTCCTCCGGCCCAAAGGCAAGAGCCTTCGACGCTTCCAGCCACGACTGCGGCGTTTTCTCCACGACAAACTCTAGGAACGGTTCCCCGGTGAACACGTACGCTACCGTTAGAAACATAATCTCCACCGTAATCGATATCGTTACGATATTTAAAAGCAATAGAATTATGAACTTGATGGACTGTATGATCGGTTGAAAGAAGTTGGATTGTTCTACTTTCAAATCTAGATTGTACATCGGTGCCGATTCTTCTTCAGAGGTGGCGCTGGAGTCGCTGGCGGCGGGTTCCGTGGCGGGAGAGTCGGGTCTGCTGGGGGCGTACGCAGAGAAGCGAGACGACTCGTGCAAGCTGTGGATAGAGACGCGAGAAGACATGGCCTCGCTCTCGCTCACTAGATACTGCGCGATCATGTTGCAGTTTTGCGTGGAGAGAGCTAAAGCATCAGCGAGTCTCTGGAGCTGGGGCGAGTGCTGCAGAGTGCCGCAGAGCTGGGCGAGGAGAGAGCACTGATCTGTGGAGGCGAGCAGAGCGCGCCAGGCGGGGTCAGGCTGCGGGGGGCACGTACCGGCGCCGGTGACCTTGCCGTCGACAGGGTTGAGCCCCTGGAAGATGGAGTCGTAGCGCGGCTTCTCGCGGCTGCAGATCCACTCGGGGTCCCCGTGGCCGGCGTCCACGCCCTCGCCGCGCCCGTAACCGAACGGCGACACTTGGTCTTCTACGCCCTCGAACGCGCCTCCTGGAATGTGACGAAGTGTAGTTTAGTGATGGTGTATTTTCTTTATTTCAAAAACAGAGCATGATAACCACAATTGATAAATCCTAAATAACATTTTGCAGGGGCGTTCGGTTAAGTAACCCTGAGATATTCCGGATATAAAACACTTGTATACTTTTCGAACACTATTAAATAAATACGACAACAACAAGCGAATGCAATGGCTAATTTATATCATAGCGGTAATGTTAAAAAATAAAGTAATAATGCACCCGGAAAAAAATCTATAAACCTTGGCATTTAGTGGAAAGCAATGCCATGTCGGCTGTCGCGCTCGTTTGACTGCAGTAACTGAGATTTATAGACGTATTGTTTCCCATTAATTACACAATAATCGTTTATGAATAACTAAACAATCTATAATAGGATGCAGGTAAATTGTGGTTAGAAATTTGAGGATGTTATCATAGCAACCAGCGTTACGGATGCAAAACAAATGCGAGACCGTGAAACTTAACAAAGTCCCGTGTTACTTCCTCGCACCTGAAGCACGTTTCAAAGCCGATGCTGCCGGGTCAACACATATTGTTATTGGAAATAATTGATTAGTTGCAAGGAGCGCGGCGGAAACGGCCAGCCCGCACACTTCGTACAGTCGACCAAAGATTTCTCATTACTCTGTTATTTTTCGTAGCTTTTTAAAAATATGGCTTTTCTATCATAGGGAAATTTTGTCAGTGTCTCGTGTATTTGCCGTTGTTCAGTAATAAAAATTCTAGAAATGATATACAAGGAAAGAAAAAAAAACCGAAAATCTTTAATTAAAAAAATACTAGTACTAAATTATTTTTAGGAATTCTCGGTGCACGAGTCCAGCTTGCATCCAAGAGATTTTTTTCTGATATAACTGTCGTGAAAATGGTAAGGAAATAATTTGGTGGACTATAATGCCCATACGTCAGTACGTGACCGCATCATCGTGTGAAAATTACTGGCACTACGCTAACAAGCGTTCCATTCGTCCTAGAATCTAGAATTTTCCGTATGGCCTACTGACGAGCAGCACGGCTGTCATACACCATGAATTCTTCCATCGACCTCTTTAATTTAAACATCCTCATCGCATCTCCGGCTTTTGTACGTCCCCAACTAGGCACAGGTTTCCGTATTAGATGAGCGGTTTGGGCTACAGCCCACGTTACAGCTACAGTTCTCACGCGAGCCAGTTAAGATATCTATATCTGTGGGAGCTTCACACACAACTGCTTCTTAGTTGTGTGCAGAATCAATCCCTAACAAATATTTTCTGCATCTTGTAAAAAAAATCAAATGAGATTTTGCACATAAATTCCAGAAAACTCAGGTGCGAGCCTGGCTGGGTTGAATCCACGATCTTTAGCTTGAGAGGCCCCAGGTCAAGCCATTATGGCTATAGGTAGTGCCAGGAGAGTTGAAATGAATCACACACACAGCTACATGAAGAACTGATTGCATAAAAGGAGAATGAATGAAATGAATGAGTGAATGTCAAAATCCCGCTGTCATTACATGACATGTTCTTGTGTGCGTGACCTCAACTCTGATGGCACTACCTAACCTATACCACAGCTTATTTATGTAAAGCATTAAATATTTCTCCATATTAGTAGCTAAGCAGCAGGTTGTCTCACCGACATGGACGGAAAGCGATTGGCTATCGAATCATTTTCTCGCTCAAGAAGAGCAAAAACAGATACTAAGGTCCTGTGTGAGTACAAGAGGACAATATATTAATAGTTGCGCTGGCGTCATCCATTGTCGGCGGAGCTCGTTCTTACATCACTTTTGTCCAGCGACAAAGCTATAAAACTCGCTGAGCTATAGATACTCACTCAGCTGAATCAACTTGGCGGCCGCCCCACGACAGTCTTGAATAGCCACACTTGACTTGCACCAGGCTGCAATACTGGCGCTCGCAGGATGTGGAATATGATAAGCATCCGTTACAGGCACTTGATTTTATGGGTCGCATATACAAGAAACTATGTGGAGATTAGGTATAGAGATATAGTGCTGTTCAAAGGTAACTTCAAAATAGTATAAATCGCGTATCGGCGTATCCGAAGTAGTGAGCAGCCCTGGCGGGCGGCCCGCGGCCCGCAACAGACATCATCTCGCGCGAGGTCTTACGTACATTCAAACTTCTTATCGATACTTTTTACTTCGCAGTTTATTGTTCTACGAGAATTAGTTTTTTAATCGATATTCTTACGCACAGTTGCATTGCAATTTACTGATCGAAGGTCAAGTAGATGTAGGTCAGACTGATGCGATAAAAACAAATCAATTGACAGCCGATGACGCTGAAGTGCATTTAACGGTGTGTGACGCCGACTGGACGACACTGTTTTAGTTTGGTTAACCTTGACGAGGCGATAAATCAAGCAGCCGGCGAATTGAGCAAATTGGCGTTGTTGCTCGTATGGGTCGCCCACGACACGACACAAACAAACACGCAGCCGCTAGCGCCGAGCGCTAATATGAGCGACACGTGCTCGGGCCCACTCGGATGTCTGCGCTAGCCGGGTTTAGTCATCTGCGATTCGTTAATTACTGTTGACACGTCGCTATTAAATATTTAAAACAGTAGGAATTCTGCGCATACCATATCCTACCACTCACTATTCCATTACGTAAGCATAGTTACATATTTATGTATACCTACCGACCGCGACCTAACAAGGAATAAATAGTACACAATAATGAAAACATCTATGTACTTTGCGCGATGTGTATGTGTCACGATATTTTGTTAATGTATGACGTAGGCCCAGACTGTACTGCAGTTTGCAGACGGTTTTGTTCCAAAAGTAGACGAATCGATCGTCTGCCGTGTCGCCGGGGCACCGGATCGGCCCGCGGAGTTTTAGGCACATAAGATCCCGATCACACAACGGTTTCTTGGCAAACGGTCCCTTGTGCAATGTAGCCCTTTGCAAAACGTCCCTTTCTTAAAAGTACCATCCTTTTCGCAAAAAGTCCTTTCTGTAAAAGCCCATTTAGCGGAATGTCCCTTCCGCATTAAGGCCCTTATGTTGCTTACGTTCCGTCTGTGGAGCGTCCCTTTTGCAAAACGTCACAGCTACAAAATGATCCTACTTATAAGTACAGAGACTAGTACGGTTTGTAAACGGGACATTCTATAAAAGGGACATAATTTTATAACATTTGAAACTTTCGTGACTTTCACTAATACCTAAAGCTACTGTTACACTACACATTAACATTAGCTTAACTGTAACACTTAATCACGCTAAGTAGCGTGATAAAACCTGGATGCTATAATAGTTATGGACATAATTTATGTGAAGGACGTTTTGAGGTTGGGATATTTTGAGAGAGAGACATTTATAAAAGGGACCTTTTGCGAAAGGGACAATCTGCGAATAGGACTGCGCCTAAACCTCTGCAAATCACGATTCCGAACCAGTTGCTGCGACAGCTGTCAGTGCCGTTACATATAACTGCGACAGCAAGTACTGCCACTGCAATGCACGCGCTACCGCAACCAAGGAAGTGACGCCCTGCAAAAACGAGCTGCATTCCGCCTCATATGCCTATATGTATATGAACAAGGAAGTCCATCAAAATTGCACAAACTCGACATCATCTACCATGCAATCCTGACAACCTAATGTAAATGTGAGTTTAGTTTGTCTGTTACAATTTCCCGCTCGCCCAAACTACAAAATCGATAATGCTAAAATTTGGAAGGAGATAATTTAAGTCTTTAAGATCTTAGGAAGGATCCCTATAGGATTTTTACCTCAGAAGGTTAGGTTATGTTCTCGCGGGATAATGATCAACGAATTCTTCGCAGACGCAGCTAGTGACAATAAATATAGGTGTGCTTTGTTTGTATGTGGGGGTTAATCTCTAGTAATGTTTGAATTTTGAATCAATTCTAAGAATAATTTCGCTAATAGAAAGCTACACTATACTTCTGATTAACATCTAGGCTATTTTACGTCTCGTTAAAAAGTAAAATCCCAGACGAAGATGCAGGTAACAGCTAGCAACAGCATTTGTTAACCACAATTAAAAAGCATGAAAACATTTGTACCCCCGTACGTCAACGTAACCGAACTACTTGCTGAAATATTCCGGAAGCATTTTAGACAGTTTGCATAGCGTCTCTATGTTAACAACAATAACTAGTAACGGATGTAGACGGCGCAAAATAATGCTAAAGGTTGCGTGAGCTAGGATCTAGGTTACGCAAATTATGTCATGTAAATAGTTCATACACAGATAGCGGTAATTAGTCTCCGACGGCATGCCTTTACGAGGCAGATGACTATCACATGATAACGCACAGTAAACAAAGCGCAGATCAAAGTCAACACTGCCCTGCCATCAATAGGTCAATACTAGACAATGATTTAAATAAGTCAGCGTCACGACTTCGGTGTTCCGATACGCGCACGTTATCAGTTTTGATGGTCACCCCAATGACAAATATAGGCATAAACCGCTTACAATGTTAAGGTCCCGCCATTACATAATAAACAGGTAATCTAGTTATTACGTAGCGAGTGAAAGTGTAGGAAGCGAGAACATTTAGCGACGGACGGTGGACAAATCGATTTATGATTACACACCCGCACACGACGACACGACAGCACATCACGCGAAGCCAAGTCAACAATGCGTCAATGTCGAGCGACAATAGAGCTTCTGAGAGAACCGACACCAGCACAGGGAAGACAGGAAGGTCTGAGGCGACAACCGGCGCAGTTAGCGGACGGCACAGGAAGGCCAGGCGCAGGATACCTGTATCCTCGGCGTAAGAAGGAAGCGCGTCCGCCGCCCACCGCCCGGTGTAAGACAGCGCGCCGTGGCCGCGCCTCGCGATCGTCGCCTCAAACTCTGAGAATTCAATGTGCATTCAAAACGACATAAACCCTTCATCAAACATTCACAGGCCGACAGGTTCAGAGGGACATAAGATTACTGAACACTTTTTGTGACAATACCGTTGCAATCTCCCAAAAACAAGCACTTCTGACCAATGAAGTGTCAACAATACGCAGTGATAAGGCTTTATCTTTCGCCAGCCGGCAACGCGCTCACAGTTTCAAAGATAACCGAATTAAATGGAATGTAGGAAAGCAAATGTTCTATAGAAATGGATATGATTTGTAGAACTAGGTCATTTGTAGGCGAAGCAAAAGGTCAGCATAAAACAATTAAGTACACAAGTAAGCACATTAGTAGGTTTCTATAGCTTTTTGGTTTGCTTTCATTAAATGTCTTTGACCTTTGAAAGTATAATTTACAATTAATGTATTCTAACTATCAACATCAACAATGTAGCAAGTTGCGTGGGCGAGCTTGTAGATCACCTTGGTAGCGCAGACGCATTGTATTGTTTGCTTAGAAACCAGAGCATCGGTGGAAGACAATTGATTGTTTATTTGTAGAGAAGTGAAAATAAAGGGGAGCGGAGTACCTTGTGGTGGCATTCATTCACGCGCGCATGCGCGGCACGTCGCACCATTATCATACGCCATCGATCGCGCACAATGGCACCGTTATGTTATGCGCTAGCGCAGGATTATTCGATACCTTACCATTGTTTGCCAAAGCCTTAGGGGATGACATCATGCGAATAAACGGAGAGTAAAGATAACGAACTTTACATCACTGATATGTAAAGCTAACATTGGCATAAGGTGTTCTGTTTCAAGTTTTATGAGGCCTAATGTCCAAGGATTCCGCGAAAAGAAATGTGTCTTTTTGCGAATGTATCGGGTATGGGTAGAAAGCGACAGTGGCCCAGTTTGGAGGCCGAATACGGCGCAAGTGGCAGCCCCTCTTGGAGCGCAATTTGCAGCAATTGGCGGTCCGGTTAACAAACAACAATGCGAATGCAAGTCCCGTTTAGTAATGAAGCGGTTCCGACTTCAGAATGGGTCGCGTAAGTTAATGCGAATCAAACATTGGCTAGCAGTAACTATTAACCGATTTACGGTCGATGCGATTTGTGTTATTGTTACACATTTCGTGCCGCTTGTAGCGTGCTCTGCCCACGACGCAAGTATCTACTACCTGCCTGTTGGTTTTAGCTAGTTTTATGAATCAAATTAGCAATAATACGAAGGACGACATAATTTCAACTAAGTGAATAAGTCAATGAAATTAACATGTTCGCCTGCGCGGCGAATCGGCCTGTTATTTATTATGTAGTTTAGTCGAAAGCGCAACAAATGTCAACAAATAACTGTCTTGATCCTGCACAGTGATGGTTCACTTTCAACAAAACGGGGATAACAACACATTTCGAATTAAGATTAACTCCAATTCAGCTCGTCAATGCACTATCACTTGACTGCACGGCTAACTAGGTCACCGAGCCAATTGAGACTCAATGCATCAATTTCTACTCTACAAAAGGGAAAAGAACAATCGAGAGCCAATTCGGAGGGTCGCAGAGCAGGCGCGGGCGCGGGCGCACAATGGAAGCTGCTCAGTCCAGTGATGTCACAGCGGACGCGGGAACAATGCCCCCGGCACAATTAACAACTGTTGTGCTCTTGTGTTAAAATTATCAACCGAAATCAAGTGCACGCATCATGGCGGAACTGGACCGCCAACGAACCTGCCATCGCCACGTGACTGAGTATCCTTTCCTCCTACAAATTTCATGGCTCTCGTAAGAGCAGAAGCAATAATAAGCATTGACTATTTTAAGCAGCAGGTGCATTATGGGAGCCTGTTCTAAGCCCTATCCAATTCAAGTAAAGGATCATCTAGTAGCTTTTGTCTCTGACGTCCCAAGTACATCAGCTGATAAAATAAGAGCCACGTAAGATGCTGATTTCTAAATCTGATTTAGAAAGCACAAGATTGCATATAGTGCACATGTAACTGTAGATCACAGATTACAAACAAAATAGTTAATGTTACGGATTCTGTTATCCAACTAGGAACAACAGATCCAGGCGACTCACCACTCACAGTGTAAATAGCAGTCATAGACACAAAGAACATTTTCGAGTAACGACTGCCAAAAAGAATACAATCACTACGTGTCAACAACAGCGGTGGGGAAGTATCCAGATGGAGAGACAGAGCATGTCTAGTCTCTAGTGAGCGTCTCCGTTCCGTAACGCTTCAATGGAAGCCCACTCTAATCGTAGGAAGAAGAACTAGAGTAGCGTGTCAGGTTGCAACGCGCCGCTTAGTCTTGCGACACTAACTGCAGCGATAGCGATCGACCTGATACCGGATTACATTGTATCGGGCGATCTAGAATGTACTACAGCCACTACAATAATAAGTTTCACTTGGGCATAAAATTTTAATAATATAAATGTCTCTGCCGGGAATGCCAGCCAGATGCGATGGAGCACTCAGCCGTATGATGGGTCGGTCACCAGTGGCCAGGCAGGCCGAGGCGGAGGGGCGACCTGGACGCGGAACTGAGCGAGTGCCGAACATGGCTTGAGAAAGGGGATTTGGAGGTCAAGAGGAGCCTTGTATAGCCTAGCTTAACAAATAAAATCCTAACCCATCCATCATCATCAGCTGGAAGACATTAAATGTTGAAAAAAGCTCTCCCCCTTAGAACGCCACAATGAACGACAACTTGCCACATGCATCATCCTAACTCATGTTTGGACTTTCTTTGAGTTTTACAGAGACTGATAGAAGGGCTCACCTTCCAGTGATATTAGTCACCCCGATACGCCCACTTGCTCGCTGTGGCATGGATTAAACATGTGTTAATTAAAGCTGTACGCCGTACTTAATATGGCGCAGAGAAGCATACAATAATAAAATGCGATGGCCACATCAGAGCCCAGTTCTAGAGCATGTCGGAGCCCCTTAGGTACCAAAATAGGGCCACACTCCGTCGTTAAAAATACCAACCAAGTAAACAATGTTTTTTTCGTACCAACCAGTGAATATATCTGATTTTCAGGGTTCTGTTGGGGTCGGAAGTCCTAGGACTGCATACATAACAGCACGGGCAAAGCAAAGACGGGCCTGAGTAACATTAGAAGCTTCCTTTCCTTTAACCCAAAGATATCAAATTATTTTACAATCACCTATGTATGTCAACTACTAGCTTGATTTGATGGTTGAATAAAAAATGGGCTATCTCTCTATTCTGTGAGAATGACCGAGATCCCTTTTTGATGCACCTCTATGATCCCCAAGAAATATGTTTGCTAAATTTCAAGTCTCTAGCTTCAGTGGTTTAGGCCGTGTTTGTTCTGCCAGACAATTAGTTAGTCAGCCACAGTACCTACTCTTTCATAGGTATAGATAGATGGAAAAATTTGGTCAAAGATAGTCATCTATGTCCAGCTCAAATAAGCCTGTTTGTGTGATCATCTGATGACAAGCGTGACGATCCGGTGCGTCGCATGACGCATCCAATTCTCTATACACGACACAAATTATCCCATTCAATAAGCCAGTAACAAAAGCATGTTGTTCCACGATGTTAACGCGTGTGCACAATGGACTATCAGACGCATCGGGCGGCGAAAGTGGCGGTCGCGCTCCCATTGCCACCGCGGGACGGCACCCGCAGCCGCAGACCGAGCCTTGACATTCACGCAGACGCAAACTGCGTTACACTGTGGTTACACTCAAAAATATTATAAGAAAAGATGTACTGGTATGGTACAATTCCGTCAACCGAGTTCTGTAGTAAGATGCTATAATTTTTTATGTGAAAGTGAAAAGTCTAAAATGATATGTAAACAGCTGCAAAAAATACGCCAACAAGATAGTAATCGCTATAGTTACTTCTAAAGAACGCGGAATAATTATTTCGATAATACCTGCCGCGATTTAAACTGGCCGGTAAGATCGTCCGATTTAACCGTTGTAGACTTCTTTTTGTAGTTTTTTGAAGTCTCAAATCTATGTCAGCTAGCCTCAGCCGCTTGAAGCCCTCAAAGAGAATCATCATCATCATCATTAGCCGGAAGAGATCAAACTGCTGAACAAAGGCCTCCCCCTTAGAACGCCACGCTCATAAAGAATATCCATCAAGAATGAGAAGTGTATGTGTATTGATTGTATAATAAATAACAGTAAAAGTAAAAATAACACGTGAATATAGTAAAACACTACCGCTATGATAATATCGTATAATCGTATCTCATTTGGAAGAAAACTAAAACCAGCGCGACTACCCAAGACATCCGGAACTTGCTTTGACTTCAAACTTATAGACGTCATTGAATGCGAGAGCAGGTCAAAAGTCTCGAGCGAGTGCACTCCCTTGCACTGGGCCTTGGCAATCAATCCGCTCGGGTTCGACGCCTCTCGCTGGCAACCGACACAGATACACCACGATTAGACTTGATAAACAAACGATAAGATTGCTCACTTCCGAAGAACTAGATGTGTTACACCACTCGAAGAAATTGACGGCATGATTAATGAAATTCTGCGAGTTTTACCAAGTGATACAGGCGGATAGTTGGACGTTATCGGGTCACGCAGAGGACTGCTGCGCTATCGATCGAGTGTTTGTAATTGCAGCGCACTCATATAGTTAGTCAATAATCGTTTTAACTGTCGCGTTGCAGAATGATATAAAGCGCGTCATGGAATCAGAAATAATGTTATGACTTCAGCTGAACCGAAAAGTTCTAGAACGAAGGAAAATACGTATCGTTACAAGTTGTAACGCTACAAATTTTACATCACTTCTCGGTAATTGGCAAGATATCTTTTTATTTAATCCCGATGAGCTTCCTGTGTTATTTAGAACACAATAGTAAAAAATGAGGGTGAAACAGAGTCAATGAGCTATTAAGAGGCTACCGAGCGCGAGGAAATGTCCAAGTTAACAAGTCGCGCGCTGGCCCGAATTGCGCTTCCGGATTAGCGGCGCGTGCGCGGGCGCCTACAGCGCAGACCTATGACAACAGTGAAACCCCGCGGCGAAACGTTCTCCGCATTACCGCTAACTAATTCCAAACAAACTAGCGCTCGCGCCGCGGCCGGTAATAAAAATTAAGCGATAACCATTTCGACAAATTGTCTCGAGAAAATCAAGGCGATGTTTACGACAATCGAAAGCCAAATTTCTCCGTATGCAAAGTAATTGTAAATTATATCAGGACAATGAACGATACTTAGCGGAATGATCCGTTTGGAAATGCTGACGCTGAGTCAGCCCGGGCCCTGTTCGACGACGATGACGAGGCGATGACGCAACCAGCGATATATAATGAGAAAATGCATAGAAAAGTGCTAATAACTGTTCCGCGGAATCGGAAGACAAGTGGGCCGCTCGGAGATAGCGAGCTCGACGAGGTAACTAGATCATTATAGCTGCATAGATAGTGGATAATCGGCGATAGGCTCACACTTGACACGTACTTAACGTCCTTGTATTCGCGCCCATGCGGGCTATATACATATTATTAGTTAGTCGATAATATCTAATTTTATCCAATGAAGGCAAATAATTCTAAAACAACCTTGACCGTGAGAGCGCAGGCAAAAACTAGTATTTAGTATGCTCTAAAAACCGGACATTGGTAGACAATTGTTGGATCCGCGATCCGAAGGTTGTGTGGAGATAATGGAGCATCAGCACAATGCGCAAGGCCGCCGCGCGGCGCGGGCGCACCCCGGCCGCGGCACCGCCCGCGCCGGCATCAAACACCGGCGCTATTTACGCAAACACCTTATCATTATCAGTACAGTATCAGTACCTACTATGAATTCATTGCGAGCTCACGTGAGACCCGGTGACGCAAACGACTGTTAAACAGCTAGCGGTACTATTAAGGTTATAAGTATAATTAACAGATTCATTTTAAGTTTTATGGATAAAGGTCTTGGCACAGCTTGATAGCTCGCTGGAGTTCCGTGTCTGGTCGTGCTAATAATACAAACGCATGCCTCCGGAGTAATGCAGATCGATACGTTAGAACTCGCAGTTAATTCCAATCTAAAAGCGGAGTAAATGACTAAGACGGAGATAACGATAAACCTGCGGCGATAGAACCCGGAGATTATGATACGTCGATGCGATATATTGCTTTCGCTACGTTACATAGGCGCGTTGCGTAATATGGACATTAATACTTTATGTAAGCAAGTCGTTAGGAAGCTATCGAATTCATTTAAACTCGGTCATTGAATCAATTGGCGCGACATTCTGATATTAGAGCACTAGGCCACAACTGCCACAAGATGGCAACGATGAAGAATTCTGATATAGAAATAATGCAAGGCCAAGAACCTGTCAATGAACCTTTGAGCAATGTTGAAAATTTCTGACGAATCTTGCAAGTAAACCGTTAAACAGTTGAAAACGCTAATTATGTGACGCCAAGAGTTAAAAACGAGTTGAGAGGGCACCGAGAACAAAAGGAGGTCGGATTTTGACACGTACCACGCGACAAACACTAAGTCTCCGTAGACGCGAGACGCCATTATTTTGTTGTATGGAAGTACTTTGCAACATCCGACACGATTAGTAAAGGGAGAGAAGGTCCAACAAGATTACGAGCAAAGCAACAAGCTGCCATAAATGGTTAGATGTTGAGTAGCAGCAAAACATATTGCCAGATTGGCAAGACCCTACATTTATGTTCAATGATAGACAACGAAAAAAACAATTACAAAACAAAACTATATCCTTAAAGCCCGATCAATGCGAAGTTTTTATGACCGACGAATAAATGAAGTAGATGAGCCATGAGCGTAATTTTCCTACTAATTTACAAACGATAAGTTTAATTTAGCCCAGGAAGTACCGATCGATAAAGTCTGCATGTTTTTGCGGCAAGCATCACGCGAAACGGCCAGCGCCTGCTAATGAGCGGAGAACAGTAGAAAGTTCGGACAAATTAGGAAATCGTGAACTGAAAATTAAAAGTATGACGATCACAACATTTCAGATGCGTTATTCGTTTGGCAACCTCGTCTCAGCAGTACCTAAATAACGCTTGACTTAAGTATCAATGTTGTTAGTAAGTTAGATAGAAGGTAAAGTATTTATTGACCGTAGCAAATTATATTTTTGTGTGTATTCTTAACAGAAGACGCTGATTTCGCAAGGAAAAGATTAGGTAGACCATAATCATCAAAGCATAAAGAATTGCATGAGATATTAATCTTAGTAAACTAACATGAAATATTAGATACCAGAAATATGCGAGGATCTAGCGAGGAATGTATTGTTCATGAACCAATAGAAACGCTTCATTAACCTATCCTCGCTCCGCCGAGCTGTTTCCACTAGAGTTGCGCTGAGCGAGGATAGGGAGTACCTGACCAGAGGGGCTACTACGAAACTCGAAAATCGAAGTTCGTATCCCACCGTCCCTTTCACTCGCGTATTAAATGACATAGTTAAGCGTCAGTGGGTCGTTAACATACGAAGTTCGAGTTTGCACTTCGTAGTACCTACAGGGCCTGAGGCCGTATTGTCCAACGCGCTGATGTTCGCGATCGCATTCACCATCTTTCTAGCCTCGTCTTATACCATGTGGGAGAAAGAAGTGGTGAAAACGATTGTAATTCCAAGTCTGTTAGACAATAAGGCCTCTGGAAGCAAACGGCAGAACAGCGCAGGGCTACTACGAAACTTGAAACTCAATAAGTTAGTGTCGTATTCGTATCGTCCCTCTCGCTTGCGTATTAAATAGTATAAGTGTCAGAGGGACCGCACAACACGAACTTCGAGTTTCGTAGTAGCTCTGCAGCCTTTTGATACTTGACATGTTTGGGAGTTACAAAGTGGAAAAGTAAACATGATTCATGGTAATGGAACTATGCGCAATGACTAGTGGTGGTCATTTGGTGATTAATATTGTTTTAATTAGTCAACATTTTTGCGATTAGTTATGCGAATGTCACTTAAGCAGTCTTTACGTCATGTGGTGTACAATCAGCAGCAGACGTAGATAACCATAAACAGTTGTAGAGCCGAAAATTACCGATACGCGATTGTACTGCCAAGATCAATTTTGTTGTTGTTTTATGTGCAACTTTACTGATATCCACGACCACGATGCAACTTTTGGGAATTCCCACAGGAATTAAGTAAAATCGAGGAATTTCAAGTCAACTACCGGATCTAGTTTACAAGTGTGAAGCCGCAGGTAGTCTAGCAAAAAAACAAATATACAAGAATTGGTTATTTAAAGGTATAAGATTTACCCCCTGTTTCACCATCCACTGATTATCTGACGGATAAAGGTGATGCCGTCTCTGTTTGTTTTGTTCGAATAGACGGAGACGGCATCACATTTATCCGTCAAATAAAATTAATCAACGGATGGGAAACAGCCCCTTACTAGTGTGTTTACACTATGGTTGTTTAACCCATTTGAGGCAAGCCACGTCACAACTACCATCGATAAATGAACTAAAAGAATGATTCAATAAACCATCGGTAAAGCCGAGTTTAGACTTGCAGAAAAATCGTGTAAAGCATTACATTGCGAGGCCGTAAAGCCAACGAGTTTGTAGTGGTCAATCGAGTTCGAGCACCGCAATGTAATACAATTTGTACGATTTTTCTTGCAAGTCTAAACTCGGCTTAAGACGGCAATACTTTTATGAAGAGATTATTCCAGCGAGTAGGATTGTGAAGCTACGAATTAGAGAACATTTAATGCACCGCGATTGCAAGCGGGCCGCACGGCCACACTTTCACCGACACTTATTATTGTTATTTATTTAGACAGACTATTGTAGAATCGAAAATACGAAAGCGGGGGAGCAATGATAAAAAAATACAGCAAGTCGTCGAAATTAACTCCCGTAGTGCCAGTGCTTAGTCATAAACTGCGTGCGAATTGGAACATCTGTTCTTACGTCTACTGAAGTTTAAATTTTCTAGACAAATGAGCTAACACTTTCTGGGTTACCCCTTTACCATTGCATTACTATTGCTCGTTCCATTACAGTATAATTTATGGCTCTATTGTTTATTATAAACAGACGAGCACACCAAGTTAAGTCTTATTCCGTAGGCTATTTATATAAGTCATAAATAATTTGTAGATGTGTCCTAGTAAATAAATGTGAAAGTTAACTTTGTTGGTGTGCCTTTGTGGTTGGATGACGTGTCGGCTGTGTTTATTTGAACGAAATTAACCCCCTGTTTCACCATACATAGATTAAATTTATCTGACGGATAAATGTGATGCCGTCTCTGTTTGTTTTGTTCGAATAGACGGAGACGGCATCACATTTATCAGTCAAATAAAATTGATCAATTGGTGGTGAAACAGCCCCTTAGCATTTTAGTAGCATGCCACAAAGATGGCACTTAAGACATTTTTTATCCCGGTTGTTTGTTCAAATTGATGTACCAAGTAGTTGACGCAACCGTTGTGTTGCATGCGACAGACGGACACTCAGTAACAGTAACTGTTTTGTGCTCATTTTTGTCGTATTTAATTTGGAGATTTCATATTGAATAGCTCATTAATCTTATTAACTGAAATGACGTCTCTGTGTGCGGATTTTTTAATTACCTACTACGAATTTTGCGCAGCATATCGCGGGCAAAATCATCTGGATTAACAGCGCTGTATTTTTTTCAAGAAAATCACACTAATTATGGATGGACAAGTAGGTACAGTCACCAGCACCAATATCTGACACAACAAGCGTGCATAAATATCTGATAAGACTCTATTTCTAGGGTCGGAAGGAGGTGTCAGATATTTTTGCACGCTCGCTGTGGCAGATATGAATGCTGGTGACTGTACTTTGACATGTTAATTTATTCGTTTTTTTACAGTAGGTATCACTTTGAGTACTTTATTTTATATTTGGAAAAAAAAATGATGTCCACTTTGTTTAGTATATAACTAGTCCAACTTCGGCAGATCACGGAACAAATTACCGCATCAATTGCCTTTGTGGTAGCTAACAAAAGTGGAGTAATATGGGCGGTAGCATGACCCATTCGCGAGCGCCACAGTATTTAAGTAAATAATCCTAATAATAACACATATTGTCTCTGTTGTCAGCACACTATCAACGGATAGCTGATTCAGGTCAATATCTGTGATAAGACAGCATCTACGTGTGCTGTGTTGTTACAGTCCTGTCTATAGCGCAGCTATATGTGTACACACTCAGCACGTATAGTAGCCTTGACGACGTGATGATAAGTGCCACTCCTTGCATGGAATTGTTAGAAATTACATAGTGTTATCTGGTTTTTGAAACATGTATTGCTCAATGTAATAAAATAATTGATCAATGAGCAATGAGCTACCATTATTGTGGTTTGAGAGTCTGACTGTCCTGAACTTCGCCCAATTGAATGATACTGGGCTCACATGAAGGCATTTAAAAAATACTGAAACTAAGACTGCAAATATTCAAGACTTCAAAAAAAATGGAGCAACAGTCTGAAAAGATGGACAAAACTCATGTTCAAACTTATGAAGAGGTCGAAAGCTTTTTTTGTGTAGATATTATTAATTAGATCATTTTTGATACATTTACAATAAAAACTATGAAAAATATTGGCTTGTCTTTCGTACTTGTATTAAAATGATCTGCTACTTTTTTCTGGACGACTTCTTATGTCCATCCCAAGGTCTCAAATTTTAAATTTTATTTAAATTATTACAGCGGTATAAGCGTGAAGAGATAACAGACAGACGGGCAGAGTTACTTTCACAGTAATATGAGAAAGGATGGATTGGAAAACAAAGATTAGTAGAGCAGACTGAAATTTCAAGGGAACATCATAGTATGGTGGGAGGTTAATAAGTTAACCTCAAGATAAATGTGGCATAGGTAGCCTGCAGTGGCGAAGCGTCCAAAGAACTCTATTCCCACCGGCTTGCCCATTATTTACAAAATAGAACAACAACACATACAGAATTTATGAAAAATTGAAGCAATCTTTGCTTCGGCTTTACCACTGAAATATTTATCTGACACCACGCCACTAGCCTGTACAAACTAACACATAGAAGTCTGAGCAAGAAGGTGCTAACAGGAAATAGTAATGCATAACGTAATACAGACATGACAATGTGTTTAACACATGATAGTTATAAGAAACATTTAATAAAGTAGTTGAGATCACAAAAAAAAAACAAAGGTGCGATTTAAAAAAATGCCCGTTGATTGAGTTGGACAAGCGATGAAGAATTTCTGGGAGAATCATGGTTTAACAGCTCATAAGAAGTATGTCATCATCTACCTTATGCTAGGTTTGTCTAAGACAAATGTTTATGTTTTTGTGGCACAAGCATACTGGACTTTTAGAAACAAAGGCACCTTAAAACTGTTCTTTTGCTAATTTATCAAAAATATTGTACTGCTTTGCCCTTTGCCCTTCATTTACTGTAGTTTAGTTACCCACATTGATAGTGATTCACTGTTTGCATAACACTATCTAACTGGGGTATTTTTAACTTTATTGTCTGGATTAGTTAAAGTTACGTATTGAATAGTTAGTCTGAGAAAGACGTAATAATAAAGTAAAGGATATCAACAGTAAAGCGACTGACCTTTGATGAGTGGCTCGTTGACGACGTTGATGTCTTCCTGTGGGATCATGTCCATGAGGCGGGCGATGTCGGTGGCCAACATGTGGTCCACAACCTCCAGAAGTTTGGGCTTCAGCGGGTGGAATTTGGTGAAGTCGTGGTTGGCCAGCGTCTCCTGCATCTTCTTGATGTCCGGGAAGTCTCCCGGGGAGATCTGCTGCTCCCTCTGGATCCTGTCATACACTTGCCCCAAGTTTTTGATCAGGTCCTTCTTCTTGCCGTCCTTGCCGAACATGGAGGGCATGTCTTTTCTCAGTTCGCTCACTATGTAAGCGTGGACCTTCGCCAGGCGCGCCCTCTTGATGAGATCGTTAAGTTTTCTCAGGGCGGCGTTCCGGGGGAGGGACTGCATGTCTTTGAAGAGATCCTGCTCTTCGTCCTCGAACAGTCTGCGGTTGACGTCGTAGCGGAGCGGCTGGTCCCAGAAGGAGCCGATGTAGACGCGCGCCACCTCGGGCGTCTGGAGCACCTTCCCGAGCGACCACATGAGCGCGCCGTACACGCGCATGAGCTGCTGGTGGTCGATCATGTCGGCCTTGTTGAGGACGATGCGGATCTTGTCGTCGTGTCCGCGCAGCGCCTCGATGGAGCGCCGGAACTCGTCCGAGATGTCCAGCTTGTGCGCGTCGAACAGCAGGATGATGCGGTCGACGCGCTCGGCGAACCACTCCAGCACGCCGGTGAAGTCGTAGCCGCGGTCCACGCGCTGCTTCTCGCCGGACAGGATGCCGGGCGTGTCCACGATGGAGATGCCGCGCAGCACGGGCGAGGCCACGGTGGAGCACTGGAAGCGGTTGAGGAACGCGTTGCCGAACTTGCTGAGCGGCCGGAACTGCTTCTTAGGGTCGACGACGAGCGCGTTGCCGGGCACGACGCCCTCCTTCTCGTCGTACATGACGGCGATGAAGCGGTCCGTGGTGGGCTCCGGCCCGATGCGGATGCCCGGGAACTCGCGCTCGAGCAGGTACTTGATGAACGTCGTCTTGCCGGTGGAGTACTGTCCCACGAGCAGGATCATCGGCTTCGCGTCGAAGTCCGGCTCCTCGAGCTGCGGCGAGTGGAAGTCGTGGAACTGGTAGTGCTGCTCGAGCGGCAGCAGCTTCTGTTTGTAGATCCTTTTGAGACCCTCGACGACATTGTCGATGCTTTCCGATTTTTCGCCCTCTTTCTTTAACCAGCTGAACATTTTGGCGGTTGTGAGTGCGGCGGCGGATCACTAGAACACTCGTTCGCTCACTTCACCACTGAGATTATTTTACGGAAATATCAACGAGACCACCACGATCATCCTCTTGCACGAAAATGAAATGAATGACGTGTGTGACGTGACTGTGTCGATGTTGCCCAGTCTTATTATGATAGGAACGAGGCTTTCTGATGAAATGGATTTTATGGATTATTTAGCAATTTTTGTGATTGTAGAATGGTCCAATAATAATGCAACTTCTTATTTTGATTTCTTTATACAAAATATTGTACTCATGTCATAACTCATAATACATTACTTGCTTGAGTATTATTAATTTGTTCAAGACCCTTTATCCTTGGTATAAGCAGGAAAAAATGGATCTTGAACAGTGGAATCATAAGAAACATCTTTGCAAGGTTGCAACATCCTAGGCAACATCGCAGCAAGGCAACCAGTGTTGCCAATTTAACGACTTTGTCGCTGGAACTAACGACTTTTGCTTAAGTCTAAGCGACCAAAAAAAAGTTTTGACTATAAAAATGGTTAAGCGACTTAACTGGCCACTGTTGGAATACAAATTTAAACAGTTCTAGGACCAACAATAATAATAAATAAATATCACGACACAATTCACACCAATTGACCTAGTCCCAAAGTAAACTTAGCACAGCTTGTGTTATGGGTACTAAGCAACGGATAAATATAATTATATAGATAGATACATACTTTAATACATTAAACACCCAAGACCCGAGAACAAACCATACGTATTTTTCATACAAATATCTGCCCGGACACGGGAATCGAACCCGGGACCTCAAGCTTCGTAGTCAGGTTCTCTAACCACTAGGCAATCTGCTCGTCTAAAAACTGGAAACATTACTACCTACATAATATGGATAGCAATAATGTATACATTTTTCGTCAACTCGATGACGACGAGAATTATACAATGCCAGAAGATCTACTTATATGGAAAGTGACAAACGCGCTTACGCACCAAATCCAAACTTTAACTAAAGCTCTATTGGTTTATGCTCTAGCTTTAGCTATTTAAAAAAAATCAAATCAATTTCAGTGAATTCGGAAATCTTGTAATTTAAGTTGTTTTTTTTTCGTATCCCAATCATTCAGACCACCAGTGGCCTCTTGTCATCTCTTGTGTCTCTCCCAGACAAAATCCTGTCCTGAGTCCGCTCGCTCGTGGTGGAATTAATTTTAGCGAGTATCTAGCGACTTTTGAGTTTAGCGACTCGAGTTTTTAGGACTTGGCAACACTGAAGCTAGCAAGCATGTTGGTTGTGTGTTGTGACAATTTGACAAATGAATTGATTGGATTGAGTTTTCCTTATATACCAATTATATCACGAAAGCATGACGATATTTCACGACGAAATAGAAATCGAAGATTTTGAGTTTGATGAAGATGACGAAATGTATTATTATCCCTGTCCATGTGGGGACCGCTTTCAGATCAGTAAGGTTAGAATTTCAATGTTTTCGTAGAAATTACACAGATGTATACGAATTAATAATAATTTCGTTAATTTTGCTTCCACATATCTTGCTTGAATTGATCTATTGGCTTTTTCAGGAGGAATTAATGGCGGGAGAAGAGGTAGCAACATGTCCCAGCTGCTCATTGGTTGTAAAAGTTATTTACGATTTGGTAAGGGCCACACAATTCTTATGGCAATAAGGTAAAATTGTTTATTTACTTAGATCAATAAAAAACTAGTCCTTTATTATTTTTACTCCAGGAAAAATTCAAAGCAGAGGCAGAAGAGCTTTGCAAAGAAGACGGTGACAAGGAAACAGTGAAGGCATAAAGCGACTTGGCAGCCTGCGTGGTTTACTGTAACAGCTATGGCTGTGGATTTCGAGTCGTAAAGTCTAAGCTTGGAGATGTTGCACCCTGTCAAAGGACAGCTGGATGCTCTGTGATTATATTGTGATACTTGCAATAAAGAATTATTATTTGAAAAAGTGATTAATTTGTTTCTTTTTAGGTTCTGTACCTCAGTTGCTGAAATGGAACCTGTATTGGATCACTTTGTTGGCCATCTATGTGTTTGTCTGTCACAACCCTTTTCTCCAGAATGTGTGGAGGTATCAAGCTGAAATGAATATCATAATTTTATTCTCATCAATAGGTCTGCTACTGATACTCCTTGGAGCGGTCAAATAATCATACTTCTAAGCCAACACAATCAACAAATACCTTATACAGTCATTAGTTGTACTAGAAACTGGTATAAAGGTAGCTCTTATAGCACAACCAATCAGAAGAATCCGAAAATATTTTTTTATGCCTGTTTCTATACAATCGTCTAAAATGACCCCACACTGCATACAGTTTGCTTTGGAAAGGAGCTCTGCTAACACTGATACCTATTTATTGTTGAACAAATGTGTAACAGTTAATTCTTAAAAAAAAAAATTACTCATGCATGACAATGCTGTGCTAAATTTTTTTCAAGGAAAGGCTAAGGATCTAGAAATAAAAAAACCAGTAATTCAATAACTATATTACACTTATTTATTAAGAAAATAATAAATGCAGTTAACTTATAAACCTAAAGTAGAATTTTCTAACATAATTGTTATAAATAAATAAGTAATTTACATAAAAGTTCAAAAAACAGTTGACTAGCTATTAAAAATACTTTCACATGAGATGTAGTCCTCGCGCGATTCCTTGCCATTCTTGATGCTGGCAACACCAGGACAGCCATGAGTTAGGGGCGGGATTATTGGTGTATTAGGTATAGGTACACCCCCAAATTCAGCAAAAAGCTGCACATGGTGTTAAAAGCATGAAAATCGGAACGATTGATGATCTTTAGGCCATATGAATCAATTTGACCCATAGCACGAAAAAAAATACAAAAAAGGAGAGGAATGATGTCACCTTTTTTTTTGTATGGGAAAAATAAAATTTTTGTTCTGAAACCTATTGTGGTGTGTGGTATCTAATGAAAGGGCTTACTAAGCTGATTCCAATAATATATCACATCATTAAATTGCAGTCACTTGTTTTAAATAAAAATCATTTTCAAAACATACCAAGTTTGGGCTCCTCTAGATATGATATGGTTGACTCATTATTTCTAAAATATACCTAAAATGATATGAAATAGGCTCATATCCAACCCCAAGAAAGCAATTTTGAAAATATTTACATTTACTTAGTATTTTTTATTATTTTTTAATATTACAAAATGTGATAAAATCACAATTATTATTAGCAATTATTTTTTTTTGTTTGCTTTTGATTCAAATGTTTGTTGTGAGCATATACCCTGCTGCCGCTCCCTGCCTGCTTCCCTTTCTTGCTCGCTCGGCGGCCGGCGGTCGGGGGCCGGGGGCCGGCGGCGAAGTCAGTCACGCCACGCCTCGCAACTTCACGAGCTAAATGTAAATATTTTCAAAATTTCTTTCTTGGGGTTGGATATGAGGCCATTACATATCATTTTAGATATATTTTACAAATAATGATTCAACCGTATCATATCTAGAGGAGCCCACAAACTTGGTATGTTTTGAAAATGATTTTTATTTTAATAAAAAAAAAAAAAGACTGAAATATAATGATGTGATATTTTTAGAATGGGCTTAGTAAGCCCTTTCATTAGATACCACACACGATAGGTTCCAGAAAAAAAAAAGATGTCATAAATCCTCTCCTTTTTTGTTTTTTTTTCGTGCTACGGGTCAAATTGATTCGTATGGCCTAAAGATCAATCGTTCCGATTTTCATCCTTTTAACATCTACAACATGTTTTTTTGGCGTAGTCTATTCTCCCCCTATAGTACTAGTGTGGTGCAGTGTGTGGAGAAATAAATCGTACCGTACCGTCCCGCTCACATCAATAGAATTTACCGAGAGAGTGAGAAGGACGATACAATACAAACTTCGAATTATGAACTTGATTGATGACCCCTGGCAACCAACGAAATCGCGCGAAGACTGAGCTATTCGATCGAACTACATCCACTTGTATTGTCAGTTCCGCTCACAGTACACAATATCATAGATAACGTACCTTAACACCTCAGTAATAAGGCCTGCTTTACAACTAGCATCCCAACTAACTTACAGAGATTAGATTATGATATCACGAATAAGAGATGCTAAATTTTACACAATTTTATCTTTGGATATGACAATTACAATATTTTATAGCTCTTAACCGACACAAAAACTTGCTATTTGGACAAATAGGATACAAGCTCGCCATAAATGGGTAATGGAGGGACAAGCTTGAGCTAAGAACATCAGCGATCATAAAATAATCATTATCAAGTTAATAACACTATAATAATACCTAATATAAAAATATGGAATTGTACTTGAACAAATTGTCTAATTTAGGTACAAAATTTAATCTAGGCATTATAAAGCAATAAACTGGTCACAATAGCTTTTCTCGTGGCCATAAAAATGAACATCACTTTGATACATTTTGTCAGTTTTCCCTGTCAAAATTGATTAAGGTATTTATGCAAGATGGAAATAACAATTTATTTTGACGCTAAGCTCTAGTGTGCTAGGGCAACGCATTAATTGTCATCTTTAAAATCTGTCCTTTTCTAAATAGGGGTTGGGAGGGGACAAACGCTGGCAACTCAGTCCTAGAGTGAACACTAATGGGACGTATTTTAGCAAAAAAAAAAACCAAAGCATTGTCATGTTATTCTTTAATTTCGCTTTTAATGTTATTGAAAGTAGTTCCAAAATAAATAAATAAATTGTTGAGATCTGGAACGTTTTTGCTAAAATACGCCCTGGCAATACACTAAAAAATTTAAATGATAATAGGAAACAAACTGGCAAGTTTTTTCGTGTTGGCAACTCTCGTCATTGAAGGTCACACTTTCATTAATATTAGTGCAAGCAGAATTTGTTCCAGTGCTTTTAATTTACAAACATTGTGACCAATAATTTTATGTTTCTTAATTTTCTATAATTTTGAAATAGACCATGTCCCTTCCTTGCAATGCTTCTAGTCTGGTTTGTAAAATGATTAAAATAAAATTTGAACTGGCATGTGGGATTATTATTTAGAGGAGTACTAAAAATAAAATAAGTACGTACCAAGTTTCGAGCATCGGGTAATGACTTTTTCGAAAACGGGGTTTATTATGATATTATGATTTTGTTAAACATACGTAAGTCCCCCCGTTCTAAGGCCGACTACAGACAGACTCGCCGATTGTTACTAAAACAGAACAGAAAATAATTGAAATCAGAAGCGTAGAATGCAATACAAAATCCGTCTTTAAGGGGGGGCCCTGGGAAATTTAGGGTAAGAGATTTACAGCCCGCCTCCGCCGCAATGAGTGAATTTGGAAAATACTACAAGCCACGCGGTTTTAGCGCGCCATCCCTCTTAAAAGTATCGCTTGAGAAAGAGATGGCACGCTAAAACCGCGCAGGTAGCCGCATAGCGCGTACAGGCAGCAGCAGAAGTGGATGAGCGGTTACTGTGCTCCAAACTATCTATAGTTTGGAGCACATTAACCGCTCATCCACTTTCGCTGGTTTCTGTAAGTAGCCTAACAGCTTACAGGTGGTAGGACCTTGTGCAAGTTCCGCCCGGATTGCTACCACCATCTTGCTCGCTAATCCTGCCGTGAAGCAGCAGCGCTTGCACTGTTGTGTTTCGGCGTGGAGAGTAAGACAGCCGGTGAAATTACTGGCACGTGAGGTATCCCATCTTAGACCTCTAGGTTGGCAACGCGTCTGCAATACCCCTGGTGTTGCAGATGTTTATGGGCGGTGTTGATCTCTTAGCATCAGGAGACCCACTTGCTCGTTTGCCATTCAGTCGAATAAAAAAAAAAAAAGGTACTCCTAAAGTATAAGGGCCTACGCCAGCTGCCGCGGCTTGCACGGAGCGGGCGGACGACTGCTGATGCTGAACAACGAGCAGCGCTGACTGCGCACGCGGCACGGCGCGGCGCGAGCATAGGATTGTACCTGCACCCGCGACAGTTTACCGATAGGCCCTGCAGGGCTACTACGAAATTCGAAAATCGAAGTTCGTGTCGTTCGGTCCCTCTGACACTTATACTATTTAATACGAGAGCGGGAGGGACGGGAGGATTCCAATTTCGATTGTCGAACTTCGGAGTAGGTCCTCTGATTCCCTGCTCGATGGAAATGAGAGGCCAGGCCCTATACAGTCAAGTGCAAAGATATCGAGACGGCCAAAGTTACAAAAATAATTATGTATACACGACTTTATGCACTGAACATTGAGGCCGTGTATACATATTTTTGTAACTTTGGCCGTGTCGATGTCTTTGCACTTGATGATGATGATAATGTCCTCCCAGAGGTATTCGTCGACGGCGACACCTTGTCGAGATGAGTCAGCCCGGGCCCTTGCGTGGGCGCGAGAATGACTAGCAAACCCAAACTTGGTTTTGAAAAATCTTTGCACTTGATTGTACCTACTACGAAGCGCAAAATTCGAACTCCGAATCTTGCCGTTCCGCTAACTCATTGTTTAATACGAGATCAAGAGCTTCAAATGTCGTAGTAGCTGTGTGTGTAGCGACGAACCGGGATCGTGCGGGTGTCCTACGCGGGCGGCGCGGTGGGGGGGGGGCGGCGGGGGCGGGGGCGGGGGCGGGCAGCACGGGCAGGGCGGCGGGCGGGGCGGGCGGGGGCGGCGCGTGGATGCTGAAGTGTTTGACGGCGGCCTCGAGCGCGGCGCCGTTCCCGCTGAAGTAGGCCGACACCGCGTTGTGGAACAGCAGCAGCTGCTTGTTCATCACCTTCACCTGTAACGACACGCCCGGCGGACGGCTCTCAATACTGCCACCTGCCACTGGCACCTGCCACCTGCCAACTGGCGCGCGTACGGATAAGAGGGCGGCGAGGCACCAGTTAAGAGTCAATCGTCGCTTGTCTAGATAGTGTAAAGGTGCGACCAAACCGCCGCTTAAAAAACCGGTCAAGAGCGTGTCGGAACGCCCGAAATAGGGCTCCGTAGCCCTTACGATAAAAATAAGTAATATTTTTCAAAAGATTTCGTATTTTGTACGGAATATTCCAAGTGTAGGTATATTTTATACCTTAAGCTGCCATTTACTCTTAAACTACTAATAATTCTCAAGAAAACTTAACCGTTATAAATCTTCCTTGTAAGTTTCATATACTTACTACCACCCTGAATTTTTTAAAAATTTTCCACCCACCGGTTTAGATTTTACAGGGGGGAGGGAGTTACGCTTGACTTTAATGAAAATTTGCACTTTATAGTTGAATATTTTGTAAACACATCATTGAATCGAAAAATCGTTTTAGCAACCCCATAATGGTTTTAAAAGACCTATCCAACGATACCCCACACTACAAGATTGGATGAGAAAAATAAAATCACCTCCACTTTACGTCTATTAGGTACTCTAAAAAAATCATTTTTGAATTTTTTATTCTACCATTTTGTCGGCATAGTTAACATATTCGTGCAAAATTACAGCTTTCTAGCATTGATAGTCTCTGAGCAAAGCCGCGGACGGACAGACAAACAAACATGGCTACGGAACCCTAAAAACGGTAACGGCACGGAATCGCAGTGACGCACCGTATGCGCACCGTTTTAATCGCATGCTCTGCACACCGCTGCTTAAAATACGGAATCGCAGTGACGTGCCGTAAACGTTCGGACTTTACCGAACAAAAGTCGTGACGCCTACGGCAAGTCACTGCGATTCCGTGCCGTCACCGTTTATTAAGCAGCGATTTGGTCGCACCTTAACGCGTACAGCACTGAGGGCGGTAGAGCCGCAGTTATAAGTAATTCGTCGGTTGTCTAAATAGTGTAACGCGTATGGCAGTGGCAGTGAGTGTTACCCTGTTCTCGTGCAGCAGCGCCAGCTTGACGCCGGAGTCGTCCCGGAGGCGCTCGTAGGCGCGGCGCTGGCGCTCGATGGCGGCCAGCAGCGCGGCGGGCGGGTTGCCGCGTATGGCAGTGGCAGTGAGTGTTACCCTGTTCTCGTGCAGCAGCGCCAGCTTGACGCCGGAGTCGTCCCGGAGGCGCTCGTAGGCGCGGCGCTGGCGCTCGATGGCGGCCAGCAGCGCGGCGGGCGGGTTGCCGCGTATGGCAGTGGCAGTGAGTGTTACCCTGTTCTCGTGCAGCAGCGCCAGCTTGACGCCGGAGTCGTCCCGGAGGCGCTCGTAGGCGCGGCGCTGGCGCTCGATGGCGGCCAGCAGCGCGGCGGGCGGGTTGCCGCGTATGGCAGTGGCAGTGAGTGTTACCCTGTTCTCGTGCAGCAGCGCCAGCTTGACGCCGGAGTCGTCCCGGAGGCGCTCGTAGGCGCGGCGCTGGCGCTCGATGGCGGCCAGCAGCGCGGCGGGCGGGTTGCCGCGTATGGCAGTGGCAGTGAGTGTTACCCTGTTCTCGTGCAGCAGCGCCAGCTTGACGCCGGAGTCGTCCCGGAGGCGCTCGTAGGCGCGGCGCTGGCGCTCGATGGCGGCCAGCAGCGCGGCGGCGGGTTGCCGCGTATGGCAGTGGCAGTGAATGTTACCCTGTTCTCGTGCAGCAGCGCCAGCTTGACGCCGGAGTCGTCCCGGAGGCGCTCGTAGGCGCGGCGCTGGCGCTCGATGGCGGCCAGCAGCGCGGCGGGCGGGTTGCCGCGTATGGCAGTGGCAGTGAATGTTACCCTGTTCTCGTGCAGCAGCGCCAGCTTGACGCCGGAGTCGTCCCGGAGGCGCTCGTAGGCGCGGCGCTGGCGCTCGATGGCGGCCAGCAGCGCGGCGGGCGGGTTGCCGCGTATGGCAGTGGCAGTGAGTGTTACCCTGTTCTCGTGCAGCAGCGCCAGCTTGACGCCGGAGTCGTCCCGGAGGCGCTCGTAGGCGCGGCGCTGGCGCTCGATGGCGGCCAGCAGCGCGGCGGGCGGGTTGCCGCGTATGGCAGTGGCAGTGAGTGTTACCCTGTTCTCGTGCAGCAGCGCCAGCTTGACGCCGGAGTCGTCCCGGAGGCGCTCGTAGGCGCGGCGCTGGCGCTCGATGGCGGCCAGCAGCGCGGCGGGCGGGTTGCCGCGTATGGCAGTGGCAGTGAGTGTTACCCTGTTCTCGTGCAGCAGCGCCAGCTTGACGCCGGAGTCGTCCCGGAGGCGCTCGTAGGCGCGGCGCTGGCGCTCGATGGCGGCCAGCAGCGCGGCGGGCGGGTTGCCGCGTATGGCAGTGGCAGTGAGTGTTACCCTGTTCTCGTGCAGCAGCGCCAGCTTGACGCCGGAGTCGTCCCGGAGGCGCTCGTAGGCGCGGCGCTGGCGCTCGATGGCGGCCAGCAGCGCGGCGGGCGGGTTGCCGCGTATGGCAGTGGCAGTGAATGTTACCCTGTTCTCGTGCAGCAGCGCCAGCTTGACGCCGGAGTCGTCCCGGAGGCGCTCGTAGGCGCGGCGCTGGCGCTCGATGGCGGCCAGCAGCGCGGCGGGCGGGTTGCCGCGTATGGCAGTGGCAGTGAATGTTACCCTGTTCTCGTGCAGCAGCGCCAGCTTGACGCCGGAGTCGTCCCGGAGGCGCTCGTAGGCGCGGCGCTGGCGCTCGATGGCGGCCAGCAGCGCGGCGGGCGGGTTGCCGCGTATGGCAGTGGCAGTGAATGTTACCCTGTTCTCGTGCAGCAGCGCCAGCTTGACGCCGGAGTCGTCCCGGAGGCGCTCGTAGGCGCGGCGCTGGCGCTCGATGGCGGCCAGCAGCGCGGCGGGCGGGTTGCCGCGTATGGCAGTGGCAGTGAGTGTTACCCTGTTCTCGTGCAGCAGCGCCAGCTTGACGCCGGAGTCGTCCCGGAGGCGCTCGTAGGCGCGGCGCTGGCGCTCGATGGCGGCCAGCAGCGCGGCGGGCGGGTTGCCGCGTATGGCAGTGGCAGTGAGTGTTACCCTGTTCTCGTGCAGCAGCGCCAGCTTGACGCCGGAGTCGTCCCGGAGGCGCTCGTAGGCGCGGCGCTGGCGCTCGATGGCGGCCAGCAGCGCGGCGGGCGGGTTGCCGCCGTGCGCCTCCAGCTCGCTGCGGTACGCGTCGTACTCCACCCTGCAACCGGTTACCGGTTACCGGACCGTTCACGCACCATGTTACACATTCGGTTCATTCAACAAGACGATACATTAAAGTCCCTGTGCTGTGCACCTCGTGCTATATCTTTCGGACGTTGGCGGCCGCGATCGGGTCGCGCCGTGCGACCCACATGCTTAGTGCAAACTTAGTCGTATGGAAGCGGCTTGAGTGCCCGCAGCGGCTAATCTACACATATGGGACCGACTTCAGTGTCCGCAGCGGCTTTTTACAGGTATAGAGACGGCCTAAGTGCCCACAGCGGCTGTCTACAAGTATGGGGGCGGCCTGAGTGCCCGCAGCGGCTGTCTACAAGTATGGGGGCGGCCTGAGTGCCCGCAGTGGCTGTCTACAAGTATGGGGGCGGCCTGAGTGCCCGCAGTGGCTGTCTACAAGTATGGGGGCGGCCTGAGTGCCCGCAGCGGCTGTCTACAAGTATGGGGGCGGACTGAGTGCCCGCAGTGGCTGTCTACAAGCATGGGGGCGGCCTGAGTGCCCGCAGTGGCTGTCTACAAGTATGGGGGCGGCCTGAGTGCCCGCAGCGGCTGTCTACAAGTATGGGGGCGGCCTGAGTGCCCGCAGCGGCTGTCTACAAGTATGGGGGCGGCCTGAGTGCCCGCAGTGGCTGTCTACAAGCATGGGGGCGGCCTGAGTGCCCGCAGTGGCTGTCTACAAGCATGGGGGCGGCCTGAGTGCCCGCAGTGGCTGTCTACAAGTATGGGGGCGGCCTGAGTGCCCGCAGCGGCTGTCTACAAGTATGGGGCGGACTGAGTGCCCGCAGTGGCTGTCTACAAGCATGGGGGCGGCCTGAGTGCCCGCAGTGGCTGTCTACAAGTATGGGGGCGGACTGAGTGCCCGCAGTGGCTGTCTACAAGCATGGGGGCGGCCTGAGTGCCCGCAGTGGCTGTCTACAAGCATGGGGGCGGCCTGAGTGCCCGCAGTGGCTGTCTACAAGCATGGGGGCGGCCTGAGTGCCCGCAGTGGCTGTCTACAAGTATGGGGGCGGCCTGAGTGCCCGCAGTGGCTGTCTACAAGTATGGGGGCGGCCTGAGTGCCCGCAGTGGCTGTCTACAAGTATGGGGGCGGCCTGAGTGCCCGCAGCGGCTGTCTACAAGTATGGGGGCGGCCTGAGTGCCCGCAGCGGCTGTCTACAAGTATGGGGGCGGCCTGAGTGCCCGCAGAGGCTGTCTACAAGTATGGGGGCGGCCTGAGTGCCCGCAGCGGCTGTCTACAAGTATGGGGGCGGCCTGAGTGCCCGCAGCGGCTGTCTACAAGTATGGGGGCGGCCTGAGTGCCCGCAGCGGCTGTCTACAAGTATGGGGGCGGCCTGAGTGCCCGCAGTGGCTGTCTACAAGTATGGGGGCGGCCTGAGTGCCCGCAGTGGCTGTCTACAAGCATGGGGGCGGCCTGAGTGCCCGCAGCGGCTGTCTACAAGTATGGGGGCGGCCTGAGTGCCCGCAGCGGCTGGCTAGAGGTATGGGGGCGGCCTGAGTGCCCGCTGTGGTTGATCTATATTTCTTATATTTGACGACTCACCGGGCGGCCTCGTACTGGCGGATCGTGAGCAGCGTGTCGTCCATGGTGCGGCAGGTGAGCGTGGCCAGCGAGCTGTTGAAGAAGTGCAGCGCCGCCAGCAGCGTGTCGGCGTGGCGGGTCAGCGCGCGCTGCGTGTCCGCGTTGTACAGGAACCTGCGCCACAACGGTTACGATCAGGCTCCGCTGTGGGATCAGTCAAATGGAAACGACACGTCCCGATCGCCATGTAATGTGGATCCACTCAGTAAAAATTGAGTTCACTTAGGCCGGCCGGCCGGCTGCTGGGGGCCCTGTACCGCACTGTACGCACTGTGTCTGCAGCTCGGGCGAGCGCTGCGCCAGCTCCGCGAAGGCGTCCCCGAGCTGGCGCTGCGTGTGCGCGGCGGCCGCCAGCTGCTGCGGGGGGGGGGGGGGGGCTGTACCGCACTGTACGCACTGTGTCTGCAGCTCGGGCGAGCGCTGCGCCAGCTCCGCGAAGGCGTCCCCGAGCTGGCGCTGCGTGTGCGCGGCGGCCCCCAGCTGCTGCGGGGGGGGGCCTGTACCGCACTGTACGCACTGTGTCTGCAGCTCGGGCGAGCGCTGCGCCAGCTCCGCGAAGGCGTCCCGAGCTGGCGCTGCGTGTGCGCGGCGGCCTCCAGCTGCTGCGGGGGGGGGGGGCCTGTACCGCACTGTACGCACTGTGTCTGCAGCTCGGGCGAGCGCTGCGCCAGCTCCGCGAAGGCGTCCCCGAGCTGGCGCTGCGTGTGCGCGGCGGCCCCCAGCTGCTGCGGGGGGGGGGGGCCTGTACCGCACTGTACGCACTGTGTCTGCAGCTCGGGCGAGCGCTGCGCCAGCTCCGCGAAGGCGTCCCCGAGCTGGCGCTGCGTGTGCGCGGCGGCCGCCAGCTGCTGCGTGAGGGCGCCACTGAGCCGCAGCACCCCGTTGTACTTCCGCTGCGTCTCCCGCAGCATGTCTATCTGCGCCTCCAGCTCTGCAACACGCGTCGTCTGCCGCATCAGTCTCGTTCATACAGCCGCCGTAACAATGCGCCGCGCGGCAGAAGCGGCCGCTCGAACGTTGCACGCTGCCGCCGCGCGCGCGAGTCATGTTCGACTCTTTGTTACTTAAATATAATGAAGATCTGTCGATACAGTACCTATTCCATGGTTGTTTTATGGTGTGTTGCAACTTGCATTATGTTTTTTATTAATTTATTTATTCTCAAAAAAAAGGTACATAATTTTACTTACATCACTAATTTCGCCAAACTATGACGTTTATTGGCGAATATTGCGCTCACTTAGAACAACAACTCTACTTAATTAAAACTAAACCGCCCAAGACCGAGCTGTGCTGTCAAGCCCGCACCCTATTCCATTGCAATACGGCGCAACTCCGCACTACAAACCGGGCCCTGGGCCGCACACTATACAATGTTTAATTACAATCAAAACCTGTTTTTATTTTACGATTACAGTAGCAAATGCTTTTATTTATGCTTTTTTTGCATTTGTGTTTTGTTGCAGTTTGTTTATTGTAATTTATGTTATAGTTACATAGCACAGCTCAAATCGTATTAGAGATTGTGTTGTGTTGCAGCTTAAGTTTGTATCACAGTACAGCTTCTATTGTGTTGCAGGCTATGTCATGTTGCAGCGTGTGTTATATCGTGTTGCGGTGTGTGTCGCGTCACAGCTGGCGTCGTGTTTGGTGTGCTAGTAGTGTCAGGACGCGGTGGTGTGTGTGTGTGTGTGTGTCGCGTGTTGTCGCGTGTTGTCGCGTGTTACCGGTGTCGACGGTGCGCGAGGTCTTGCCGAGCTTCTCGTAGAGCAGCTGCTTGGTGCACTTGTAGGTGGAGAGTCCCCAGGAGCGCAGAGTGTCGAGGCGCGAGCCGCCCGCGCGCAGCAGCCCGCCCGCCGCGCCCGCAGACACGTCCGGCGGCGCTGCGCACACATCGCCCGTTTTTCCATTAGCCGCCCCGGCACCGGCGTGGCCGTGCACCGGCACCGGCATGGCCGTGCACCGGCACCGGCGTGGCCGTGCACCGGCACCGGCGTGGCCGTGCACCGGCACCGGCGTGGCCGTGCACCGGCACCGGCGTGGCCGTGCACCGGCACCGGCGTGGCCGTGCACCGGCACCGGCGTGGCCGTGCACCGGCACCGGCATGGCCGTGCACCGGCACCGGCGTGGCCGTGCACCGGCACCGGCGTGGCCGTGCACCGGCACCGGCGTGGCCGTGCACCGGCACCGGCGTGGCCGTGCACCGGCACCGGCGTGGCGTGCACCGGCACCGGCGTGGCCGTGCACCGGCACCGGCGTGGCCGTGCACCGGCACCGGCGTGGCCGTGCACCGGCACCGGCGTGGCCGTGCACCGGCACCGGCGTGGCCGTGCACCGGCACCGGCGTGGCCGTGCACCGGCACCGGCGTGGCCGTGCACCGGCACCGGCGTGGCCGTGCACCGGCACCGGCGCCGGGGCTTCGTTTTTCCACTGCCCCGGTGTCGATGCCGGTTTACGCCCGGTGAGCGGTACAGTACTGACACGGACTTGAGCACAATTCATATACAACATGCAGTTTTGCCGGGCCGGCACCGAGTGGGAAGCTTGCTAACTAACTGAGAAAGCGTGCCATACATTTTTATACATTTAGCTTCTCCGGCAAATGGAAAAACGCCCATCATCATCACAATCAGCCATAAAATGTCCACTGTTAAACATAGGTCTCCAGTTACTTCGCTTCCCACCGTGAACCCGCGACTTTAACCAGGTCATTTGTCCATCTCGTTGGTGGACGCTTGCCGATTCTAGGTGAAACACATACACACACACATATTAATCAGTTAATACTACAGTCAAAACCGTTTATAGGAACACTAGTTATAACGACATACTTAGTCGTAAAAAAAAAAAAAAAGAAAGCGATTCCGCACCGTTTGCGTATTTTAAGCAGCGGTTTGGTTGCACCTTTAAACAGGTATTTCTCAAAAAACTTTGAATGTGGTTTAAATTTATGCAATTTATTTAAAGCATTTATGCTGAGGCGGGACCATTTCGGGCACATAAATAGTTACCCACTGTCACTTACCATAACTTTTTATTTTATTTTTTAAATTTTTGTCTTGTATAATTTTTTTCATTTTAACTTTAAATTTAAATTTAAATTGTTTTTAAAATAAAAATGATTTCTTCTTTAACAAAAATTTTCAGTCTCCAATGTTTAAGACAATTTCCCTCCATGTAGCATAGCCCAGGTATCCCAACCCAATATATCAACATGCCACTTGTAATAACGACCAACCATGTGTCACGGTCAAACCCAACCGACAGCCATAGTCTTTACAGTTATGGGGTACCATAAGCGGGCGGGAAGGTCACGGAGCGCGAGGCAGGGAAGCTGGGCTCGGTGCCCGAGGTAATGGAGTCGCTGGACTCGCGCAGCGGCGGCGTGTCCTTCAACATCTCGTGGATGCTGCGCTCTGATTGCCTGCACACACACATGCACACATTGTTATTGTTTAAACCAGGGGTAGCCAACCGGTTGATCGCGACTATTAGTCCTGTCTATTGTAATTGATAGATTGCACAGGATTTCGTCATTAAACAGTAGATCTTGGGTCTAATTAAGTTGGCCACCCCTGTTTTATACTATAGATTAGAGTAGATTTTTTTTATGTCAGAGGATTTGCTGGGCCACTGCTTTAAGAGGCCCTTAACTATTAAAATTAGTCACAGTTGACTCAGTCATTCAGTCATTTTGTGTCCCTCAGGTTTGGGTTTAGCCTACCTGATACAGGTCTATTTGTAGGGCTGGCAGGATATTTAATATTTCTGCATGCTTCACTGTGGCAGATATTAATATAGGTGATAGTACATTCTTCTTGATGATCAATGATGTTTTTGATGCAACAGTAGTATACAGTATACAAAAAATACACATATAAGACTGTATAGATTCAGGGGTTACTTTGCGGAGGTCCATGCTAAAATAAATGGAATATCTGTCTTGCTCCTCTGCCAAGTACTGAGCCCAAGTTTTGAGAAACAGCTTACACATATAAGAGCTTTTGGCAGCCTGCTTACAGAATAAACATTTTGATTTTATAGCTTCAAAGTATTTGTCTTTTTTTTTAAGTTTGTTGAGGGAGCGCTCATCACGGACTTGCAGAAACTATTGCACACTTTCTATTAAATGTTATCTGGAATTGGCTTTTTAGAACAATGGGGTTTGCAAACTACAATAAATTTATCCAGTTAGTCATGCTTTAGTCAAGAAATTATTTAGTTACTAAATATCAGTCATTCTTATGACATAATTTCAATCTTATTTCACCCTCCTAAGCTATAATAATAACTTTCTTAGACAATTTTTTTTTAACATGTCCTAAGTAGTCATAAACACACAACTTTTCCCTAACCCAATCAGAATGCCAAATAGTGATAAATGATTGCACATATCACAGTTACATTTTCTTCCGACTAATAAATGATCAAGAGCAAAACCTACACAAATCAACATACAGAATACCCAGTACATTCTACAAGTTTAATGAATATTAATGATCCACATAACTCATTATTTTCTTCATTATTTAATCATTTAAAGTTAGAAAATTAAATTAACAGTGTAGGTACTTACATGTCAATTTCACCCACAATATTTTTTATCGAGCTAAAAGGTTTTTCTATATGTAAAGTGTAGCTACCGATGTGAAGCTTTTGCCGGTTCCTTTTTCGGACACAATACGTACAAACGTAAAACTGTGGACACTCAAACTTTGACTACGTACAGCTCACAATACACGACAAATTAAAGTCATAAACCTGTGCAGCGAGACCAGCAAGCTAATTGAACTAGCAGAAAGACGAACTTATTCCCAATTTCCTGAAACATCTACGTCCGGATCTATATTGTTTGTGTGAAACGTAAAACACTAGCGAATGATTATGACTCACCACTTTGACATCTTTAGTTTTAAACGTATGAGATCAGCACAAGAACACTAAATTTACTTAAGTTTATCCACAATGGTTTCACTATTTCTATGAATGAACCATTTTTACAGAATTACACGAATTAAATTTAATCCAAAAGCTCATTGATAATTTGACAGTTGTTTGACAGCAACTTGGGGAGTATTTCAGCAATTATTAAATGAATGCGTGGTCGTGGCTCTATTAAAAAAAAGTTGATTTCTGGTGTTGTTTCACAATAAGTTTTCATTCAAATGACAAGCATGTATTGATTTGTCATTTAAAAAGTTACTCACGTAATTTCATAGGTAGGTAACATTTTGTTTGCTCTTTCTCTGCTCTATCTATAGGTAGGTACTCTACATTGACTCTACCTACATTACATTGTTATATTATAACTAATGGATTTTATCGATTTCAAGTGGATTTTAACAAGAAGCAGAGGTTGTTTACTGTGTGGCAATAGTAGATTGTACAACAAGAGCATAAAACAAGCCATTTTACCCAAGACGTTCAGCCACCCGTTACTAGCCGGGTAGATAGACACGTCGAGGGGAAAATGGGCTTAATGCTCGAGGTTTGCACTCCTGCTTTTCACACAGATTGCGAGGAAATGAAAAGAAAAGCACTAGAGCATGACAAGTAGAGCATAAAAAGTCATTTTATTACGCATAAACACGAACTTTAAGCGCGAGCATGAGAAGTGAAAAAGATCTTATTAAACATGGGTAACGTTTGTATGAGGGAGTTTTATTTTTAAACTATTGTTAACTACCTATTAGCTGTATATTGTTTAATCTCAAAATACAAACTAAAAACCATGAACGAAAGATAGGTACAAACAGCGCAATTCACGGCGAACTTTAAAAAGGGAAGTTTCGTAATAAAACAACTAGGTATATTTTGATTCGTGCTTTAATTTATTTTCTTTGAATTCTTAAAATTAAATACCTTGTACTTATAAAAGTATACAAACAAATCCTACTTAGTGTAGGTAATAGAAGTGACGGTAGTCTGAGATTCGTGGTGAAGGCAGGTACAATAGATAAGTTAAAGTACTCGTCATATGGATAAAATGATTTAAAATACCCTTCTGTCAGTAACACGATGGGTAGGTAACATCGAAGACGATTATTGTGTTTTTTTTTTTAGTTTTAATAGTTCCTGATAAATTTCAAGTCAGTCCGATCATTAAGCGGGCCAGCTTCACCACTAATTGATACATTTTATGTGACTATTTAATCATTATGACTTCCTTCTTTTAGTTGAAAAATGTGGCCTGGAGGAGATCGCTCTCAAGCAAGGTAAAAATAATGAAACGCAACATAATAATTATGCATGGAATGTTAATAATACAACTAAAAATGTTTTTAACGTCATGCGGACGGGACATCTAATCCGACAAAACTAATAGAGACTGCATGTCACATAGCTGTCACTTCAAATTTATCGATGAGTCGTGAAACCGGCCCAGTCCATTGCTGGAGTGTCTTTTTAGTGTCGCACTCGCTCTGTCTTTGTTTAGTTTATTTTATACAATATTATAATCTTAGGGGCTGTTTCACCATCCATTGATTAGTGTTAAGTGACGGTTAAATGTGATGCCGTCTATTCGAACAAAACAAAAAGAGATGGCATCACATTTAACCGTCACTTAACACTAATCAATGGATGGTGAAACAGCCCCTTAGTGTTGTAGGTACTTAAGTATTATAATTTTGTTGAAATGCGTATTAGGTACCCTATCTTAAGTGCTCATTATAGTTATACATAGAATTTGAGACTAGTTTTCACACTTTATACATATTATTAAAACTAGATGCTTATATTTAGGTACTTAAACGTAGTGTAAAAAAATTGTAAGAGAGTCCATAATAAGATACAGTCGCCATCAGATATATGTATCGTAGCGGCCAAGGTGTCCAAACATTTCTGAGCAAGACCAAATTTCAATAAATTCTTCACACTGTCCTAAATACCATTTATATCACAGCTATTGCAATTCCATAAATATCTGTTCGCACAAAATGTCAAACGTAGGCATCTAAGCAATAAGTGATTTCACAAATATCTGCTCATCTGAGGAAAATTAATATACCTTGTGTCATTGTCATACGTAGTATAATTGATGCAGATCTTTGTGAACGCCCTTATTCCTTCGATACGTTTGACATTTCGTGTGATCAGATATTTTTGGCTGGACGTAGGTACCTATGCAAAGAAATTAGTGCTTAGATGTTTATGGCATTGCAATAGCTACGGTATAAATAGTATTTGCAGTATGCAGGATTTAATGAAATTTAGTCTTGCTCAGAAATCTTTGGACACCTTAATTGGCCGCTCGATATATTTGATAGCGACTGTACCTAAGTACCTACTTACACATCATTCCCATCATTCAAATAAAAAAAAATTGTAGCACCCTTACTTTACTTATTATTCAACAAAATCGTTACTTTAGACACGTACAGTCAAACAAATTGAATCATGACACAGGGTGGAGCCTTTTAATAGTCATTTCTATGATTTCCTTGATTAAAGTATGAGATGTCAACATGACATTAGCAGCAAAAAGGTTCCACCCTGGGTCATGATTAAATTTGTTCAACTGTACGTAGAAACAAAAACGTTGACAAATAGACGGATTTTGACTCTCTGGAACACTTTGCTCCTAAAATATGTTTCATCATCATCATCATCAGCCGGAAGACGTCCACTGCTGAACAAAGGCCTCCCCCTTAGACCGCCACAATGAACGACAACTCGCCACTTGCATCCACCGGTTTCCCGCAACTCTCACGATGTCGTCAGTCCACCTGGTGGGAGGCTTGCCAACGCCTCGTCTTCCGGTTCGTGGTCGCCACTCGAGAACTTTTCTCCCCCAACGGTTATCTGTTCTTCGAGCGATATCTTGAGGTATCCCATCTTAGGCCTCTAGGTTGGCAACGCATCTGAAATACCCCTGGTGTTGCAGATGTTTATGGGCGGTGGTGATCTCTTACCATCAGGAGACCCACTTGCTCGTTTGCCATCCAGTCGAATAAAAAAAAATATTGGACGAGAAGTACCTTTCATTTAGGGGGGGGGGGGGGGTTTGCCATAATCCCCACGCTTGGCAGGCGCTTGGGGATCGCAGGGATCGCAGTATTACGTTGATGGTATACGCAGAAGACGCTGCAGCCCGTCTTCTGGATTTCCCCTTTATCGCCTTCTACGACAACCATCGGGATGGAATGGGGGGGAGCTATTCTTGTCCGGACACCCCACGGACAATATGTTTAATCAAACTTAATACAATGTTTTTTTTTATTTTTTTTTATTTTTTATGACAAAGGAAGGTAAACGAGCAAATGGGTCACCTGACCGTAAGTGATCACCACTGCCTATGGACACCTGCAACACCAGAGGGATTGCAGGTGCGTTACCAACCTAGAGGGCTAAGGTAAAATGCCTCTTGTGCCAGTAATTTCACCGGCTGTCTTACTCTCCTCACCGGAACACAACAGAGCAAGCACTGCTGCTTGGCGGTAGGATTAACGAGTAAGATGGTGGTAGCGATCCGGACGGACCCTGCACTAGGTCCTACCACCCGCAAGAATAAAATTCATTTTATAAATATTATTTACCTTGACACTAACTTATTTCTTAGATATTCTTACATATTTTTGCGACTTTATACACTTTTTAAATTCTTTTACTAAAACAGGACCTCAAAAATTATCTAGAAATTACAATCTAGACATTTGAAGTCCAAACTGTCGGGTTGCAACTCTACTTAAGTACCTACCTAAGTTAAGTACCAATTCTAGCTATATAGGTCTCCCTTGACTACATGCATGTAGTACGACATGGAACTACCCTGCTAGAATTGGTCTCAGAAGGTAGGGTTGCGGATTTTAACGGTACTTATTTTTGTCATAAAAACTTTGAGAACGGCTAAATATTTTTTCGTTTCCCTTCACTTGTACCAGAACGATTTTTCAAATCATATCATTTGAAAATGCCGCTGGAAAGTGGTTACAAACTGTGCTGAATAAAAAATAAAATAAAAAATACACATTCAGATCCACTAGTTACTTTTGTATATTATCTTATCTACTTCATATTATGTATCAAAAATTTAATTCGAACTCTTCTTTTTAGCAATACCTACGCAGCTTAGACTTTTACCACTTTTAAATGGCATTTTCGAAAATTGAGTCGAATGTTACAACTTTCGTTAGAAAACAAGGAACGGTGGGATTTCCAAACCATCGTCACTATTAATAGATCTGCCAACTCTCTATAGCATTCTTAACAATAAGGATAATATTATTATACTTTTACTCGATAGGACTACATTTCATTAGTCATCATTTTCAGTAGGTACAGTACATTACTGTACACTAATAGTAGCTCACACATTTTCGTGCAAGTAGCTCGCACGCTTGTGTCATATGTGTTGTATGAAGTTTGACATACGTGCGATAGATCTACAGGCACAAACATGAGCAAGCTTTCAGGCATGTGTATTCCGGGTCTCAGGCCAGGGATTCACATGGGGACAAAATGTGCGGCTGCACTATCGCCAGCGACATCGGGCTGTGGTAGAATACTTTTGGTCATATTTTAGGGTACATTATGTCGAGCGAGTTGCCACTTCAATTTGTTTATTTTGTATCTGGAGGCGGGCCTTGAGTAGACACTCGCGTCGAACCTAGAGCGAGCATCGCACCGGGCTTAAAGCTTAAAGCAGGTACAGGGCCTTATAGAGTGCGCGATCGCGCCGGGCCTACAGCGGGCGTTGGCGCCGGGTTTAGAGCGATCGGCGGCTGGGTTATATCAACCGCCTCATTTTCGTGGTCACATTTTTTATGAATGGGCTGTAGAATTTGATGGCATTTTCGATTATTTTTTATAACGTCCCATACTTCTACTAGATAACCTGGATATTGTATGTAACAGAATCTTCTACCATGTCAACAAAAATACAAACGGAATAAACTCTCGAATTAATGTCCCGGCACCGGGCACAGAGCGGGTAGTCGCACCGTGCCTGTAGCGGTGGGTTCCACCGGTCCTAGAGCGGGCGTTCGCGCCGAGCCTAGAGCGGGTGGTCGCACCAGGTCTAGAGTGGGCGTTCGCGCCGGGCCTAGAGCGGGCGTTCGCGCCGAGCCTAGAGCGGGTGGTCGCACCAGGTCTAGAGTGGGCGTTCGCGCCGGGCCTAGAACGGGCGTTCGCGCCGAGCCTAGAGCAGGTGGTTGCACCAGGTCTAGAGTGGGCGTTCGCGCCGGGCCTAGAGCAGGTGGTTGCACCAGGTCTAGAGTGGGCGTTCGCGCCGAGCCTAGAGCAGGTGGTTGCACCAGGTCTAGAGTGGGCGTTCGCGCCGGGCCTAGAGCGGGCGTTCCCGCCAAGGTCAGTCAAGCAGTTGCGGCGGCGTCGGCAGCGCGCGGAGCGGCCGCATCTCCGCGCCGGAGCTGTCGCTCACCAGGATGGTCTCTTGCGGGCAGCACGACGTCTTTATGGACTCCGTCGACGTCTTGTGGTTCTGGAGAATACAGACAAACGATGCAATGACTTTATTGAACACAAAAAATACACTACCTACCATTGACAAAAATTACAAGGTAAGCAAAGGGTCTTATCGGCGACTGCTAGAAAAGTAGGGTAGTGTAGTAGGGTATGCAGTATAAAATGAGTCGTAAGTACCCACACGTATTGCGTTTAGTTCACATTGTACGAAATGTAGGCAAGTAAGTAGGTAGACTGAAATGGTTTACTGTAAATAAATATTCTTGGTAATAATAATAATAAGCCATTTATTTCGGACAGAATCCATAGAGGCTAGTTACAATGAAAATACAAGTATAAAAAGTAAGTAAATATGAAATGATGTTCTAGTATCTTTGGTATCATAGTTTTTACTTCAAAATACTTGATGTAATAATTCGATGTAATGAATTGTCGATGAAATGATACGTGAAACGTTGTCCTTGAACTGACATTCGTTAAAAAGTTCGTCGATGGTTGAAAGGTTCCACCCACCCGCTTGAAGCAGCCGGCGAGCGCGTGCGAGAGTGCGCGCGCGCAGCCCGAGCGGCCGCGCCGCATGAGCACGTACAGCAGCGGGTCCAGCACGTAGTTGAGCAACATCAGCAGATCGGACGCGGCGCCCAGCGCGCCCAGCCGCCGCCACCAGCCCGCGCCCAGCGACAGGTACAGCGACGACGTGATCTAAGGACAACACGAGACGGCCGGGTGTTCTAGCGGTAGGCTGACAACTGAACGACAGGGGGCAGGGGTGTTATTTACTGCTTCTAGGTAACTCTGTGTCTCGAGCATTTCCGCAGCGCAGTGAACAAAAACAACGCTCAGAGCGGCTCTACTCTACCGCGGCTCGCGGCCGTAGCCTGTAATCATTGCGCGTGATTCATGGCGTCAGCAAAACTGCCATTGCTTCGCGAAGCTTCGTCACAGGAGAAAATATTTAACAGAACGCGACCCCAAGCCGCGGCGTGATGACTAAGAAGTTCTCTATGTTAGGCATCCTGCAGAAAACGACAAAATGTGGCGAAGTTTTTCACCAGATCTTCGGTCCAGACCTTGTGGAGGGCCTACCGAAGCTGCAACTTCTAGTGCGCGGCCGCTATTCAAAAATATTACATTGTTATTACATTGGCTACACCAAACTGTCAAAATGGCAAATCTGTACAGTGTTTGTGCAAAATGAAAAAAAAAACGTTAAAGTAAGATCATAATAATTATTATGGAGAAGTACCCGAGAAGCTGTATCCCGTCGGCATATTAATGAGCCAAGACGATGCTTGAACGACTCTTTGTCTCTATATTAATTAAGAAACAACCCACCTCTTACCACAATAATCATAACGAATAAAACACTTCAAGATTCTCATTCATTTCTTAATTTATCACTTTGAACTTACTTTTCGACTCTACGCAGAGCTGAAACTGCTTTTATCATAATTTTACTATCATTTAGGTACATACCTAACTGAAAATAACAAATGCACTAGATTTTAATTCCATTCAAAGCTACCACCCTACTTCATTTTATCCGGAGTTTGTTTGTGTTTACTATTGTTATTAATAACCCGAGAAGCTGCATCCCGTCGGGATAGTAATGAGCCAAGACGATGCTTGAACGACTCTTTGTCTCTATATTAATTAAGAAACAACCCACCTTTTACTAGAATAATCATAACGAATAAAATACTTTAAGATTCTCATTCATTTATTAATTTATCATTTTGAACTTACTTTTCGACTCTACGAAGAGCTGAAACTGCCTTTCTCATAATTTTACTAGCATTTAGGTTGTTCATTATAGCTAACTGAAAATAACGAGTGCACTAGATTGTAATTCCTACCACCCTACTTCATTTATCCGGAGTTTGTTTGTGTTTACGATTGTTATTAATATTATCGGGTGATTCGTTCAGCCTCGCCGCACGCCGTCAATAATAACTGCGCCCACTCAGCTTAATTGATCTCATTTAGAGGGTAGAAGTATCTGAAGTATGAGTAATAATGCACTCGCTGCCCACTGTCGTAAAGTCTCATGGCGACCGCCGTTAATAACCTCAGTATATTATTGTTTTGCCATCCTAATATAGAAACTGTTCTTTTGAAGACGAGAGGAAGACAACTTCGTTACTTTGGAATAACAGATTTTTTTAGTGGCTGCACCAGGCCAGAGCCAGTTTTTTATGTAACTGTTCTTTTTACTGAATATATATTTCATTCATTAGAGATCTCTCTCCAGGCAGATGTCATGCTTGGGGACCGAAGTCCAAAGGAGATACGTTGGAAGTTGTATTAGGGCGTTTTGGTGTAAAGGTGTACCCTTTCCTTTTTTCAATTTTGGAAAAATATGGCTTTTCCTACTCAGAATCAAGAGCGATCGATTGCGATAGTTTAATTTTTGATACAAAAATGTATGAGTCAGTTTTGTTACTGCCAACTAGTGTGAAAAAATGTAACAAAACTGAAAAATTTTTGGGGGCATTTTTTAAACTATCGGAATTGATTGTGCTCTTGATCCTGAGTAGGAAAAACCACATTTATTCCAAAATTGAAAAAAGGGTATATATATCTGTACACGAAAACGCCCATTAATGCGTCCGAGTTGTGAAATTTCGATAACACCATGCAAGTATATTGGAGTAGATGGCGTTGCACCAGGGTTATTTTCCTAATCAATTTTACTATGATTTCTTGGGCAAATGTATGGGATTTCAACATGATATGAGATGTCAACATGAAATTCAGTAACACAAAGGTATAGCGATGCAGTTGCTTTGACTGTTCATAACAAAAGCGATGATTTCTTGCATGGAATCCGGAATGCTTTTATAGGTGTGTCGACTGATCACTGTTTATTTATTTCTCTAGTGCGCGTTAGCATTCTAGATGGGAGTGCAGCGCTTGCGCATGGCGATTGTGTTTTGTTACAAACAACATTGAACTTGGGATTAGAGACCCATTTATATGCGAGAAACACCGTCGAGTTGTGGTTTGTTGACGATAATCGATCACTGATGTAATTAGCTGTTGATAGTGATGATTAGTAATGACATTGTGTAGTACTTCGTAGTTTGTTGCATCCGAAAGCATACCTAACTCACGCTTTTAGGGTCCGTAGATCAATCGGCAAAAACGTAGGCAAAAACGCAGCCCTTATAGGATTACACTTTGCTGTCCGTCAGACCGTCTGTCCGTCCGTTCATCTGTCATGATTTTTTTTTACAGGACCCCATGGGGGTTGTCAAGCTGAAATAATTATCAAATGATCATGTCTGCCACCCTTGAAGCCTTCTTGAAGCAGTGATAAAACAATAAAACTTCAGTAAACTTAAGCAAAAGATTGTCAGTAAAAAGGTTTTCCGTATAACGTATAACTAAATTACCAGGAAATCAAAACCTAATAAAGGTACTTCCAATTGTCCTGGAACCTTGAAGTATGAAATCAAAACCTAATAAGGTACTTCCAGTTGTCCTGGAACCTTGAAGTATGATATGAAGGTAGCTCTTATACCAAAATTAGTAAGAAATATTTAACGTCAGAAAATCTTAATTTTTTCCGTCTATCTATTTATGCATCCACACACTGACAATCTAGTCAGATTTTCCTCTCTTTCTGTGTTGCCTACCGAGAATCTTTCCCACTCCTGGTGGGTGGATCTACCATTTTATTTGCAATTTTGCACTCGTTTTGCACTGACGTACCGTCTGTCTTCAATCAGATCCATTTATCCATTAGCCGTCGGTTAGTATGCGCGGCGCGCGGCTGCGAAATATTTCATTGTTTCGCCAAATGCTGAATCCATCGATCGGATCATCGTAACACAGCCCGTAGAATTTAAACGAGGCATTAAACAGCCGTGTCGTTTTAATTGGCCACAGCCATTTTTAATATAAACAGACAGCTCCATTGATAAATTTTGAATTCTAACTAATATTAAAAATGGGAGTATCTTTGTTTTTAAATAAGAAGAAAGAAAGAAAGAAAATACATTTTTTAACGCCATAAAACAAACATAGAACAGATAAAGACATACATGACTCTAAATAGGTCCCCACTCAGCATAATGCCACGGCAAGCCGTGGCGCTGATTTTCAGTAAGGACGTTATCTAAAAACTATCTTAAAATAAAAATAATAACTGGCTTTTATAAGGGTACAGATTAAATAAAATAAAATAATAATAATAAGAAGAAGACAAAGAATACTTACCTAAGAAACCTTAACTTAATATATCTATATGTTACTATAAACATAAAAATTATAAAAAGAACACCCCGTCCAAAAGATCTGCCTGTGGCAGAGTTCCCATGATGCTGGCCGCATTACCCCTTTGGACCGCAAGGTGTCAATCAACCGGGAAGAAAGGGCCTTTATGAAACACTTCATATCGGCTGACCAAGGCCCTAGAGTCTCAACAGCAAAATATTAATTAAATTAAAAATTAAAAATAAATAACAAAATAATAAATTATATGGCAACACCGGCTTAAACAGTTCATTCGTGTGCAGTTGAATTATTTTAAGTCACCGCCAAAAATCTTCATACATTTATTTGAGTCTTCAATAATTTATTAAATTAAACAAACTTAGAGTACTTACTTACTTACTAAATCATCAAATCTACATTCGATACACTGTATCCACATCTACATACATATTTTACGAGATAGGAAAATATAAAAATACTCATTTGATCGGATGTGGACGGGTCACGGGTCTGCCCGCGCGGTTAATGGGAAGCGCTCGCTTTTCCGACCACGGGTTGAACAATGATTAGCTGTCAGTATCGGTTGCTTTTGGATCCTTCACCTCTAGATTTATTTGTTTTTTTTTATAATTCAAACCAAAAACAGCAATACATATACAGAAAAATTATAATTATAATTATTTTTTACTTTTTTGCTGTCTCTTTTGGCAGCTTTTTTTTGTCGGCGTTATTTCGGGTGTTTTTTTCGGCGTTTTTTGTCGGCGTTTATTTTTTTTATTTTTTATTCGACTGGATGGAAAACGAGCAAGTGGGTCTCCTGATGGTAAGGGATTACCACCGCCCATATACATCTGCAACACCAGGGGTATTGCAGATGCGTTGCCAACCTAGAGGTCTAAGATGGGATACCTCAAGTGCCAGTAATTTCACCGGCACTTTGCAAGCACTGCTGCTTCACGGCAGGATTAGGATTAAGATTCCTGAACCGAAAAATGACCTTAACATTATAATCGTGAATAAATCAACTGCACTTACTGATTCTTCATTGGCAACCAAAATGATAACCCGCTGACTTGAGGCAATATGAGATAAAATCTGATAGAGTCAGATAGAGACTGTTATTAACCCATTTATAGACCATGATATAAACTACCTAGATGTAATAAATGCGATCTTTGTCTATTATTTATTAAAACATTGTCATTAACTTTGAGTTCAATGCTTTAAAATAAGATCTTGTTCATTATTATACATATGTAGGTATTCGTTGACTGTTGCACCGTATGTAAATTAATATTTTCAAACAGAGCTCTTAGTGTTTCAGAAAACAGTCATAAAAATCGAATCTGTTGATTGCGTTGACCTAGTTTGATTTTTACTGCTTCGAGGGATCAGTATAGACCGTAAGGCTCCGCTTCCACCAGAGATGTGCAAGGATACGTATATTTGACACGAAACATGTGGTGGTGGTGATAGATGGGTTTGTGTGATTGTGTGTGTTCAGTGTGGAGGTGGGGGAACTGTATGGACACACATTTCTTGCGTAAACGTAGCTAACATGAGCTCACGGGTGAGCAAAGTAATTGTTTTAGTTAAATTTAATTGATTATTGATTATGGACCTCCGCACAGTAACGCCTGATTCAATAAACTATATAAAAGTAGCTCATTTATGTGTGAGTAGAATCGAACCATGGATTTAAAGCCCGAATCAGAGACTCCTTATATACGAATGTTTTGCGCCGATTATACACAAAGCGTTCATTTGTTTTACAGGAAATTCACTACGAATACTTGGTAACTAAATCGCGCGCGAACCATCAAGGCCGCGGCACTAGTTTGCATCTTCACATGGCGCGCGCGCAGAATATAAAGTTTATTGTAATGATCCCCTTTATTGATGAATGTAAGCAGCCATTGTGTGGGCACGCTTTGTTTGATTGGTGCGTGGCCAGTTCGGTAGCCGGACTAATGTCAAAGAGGTCAAAAGCACTGAGAAATTCTGCAGCTATCTATTTTTTGAACTACATTTGCATTCCAAATTCCAAGTCGATGCCATTAGCCGTTGAAGAGTTCCGTCCTGCGAACACGACCCTGGCCAGACTATCAGGATGTGACCACCAAATTATTTGCAAACACAATACAATACAAAGACTCTTTATTGTACACCAGACATAGTAAGCGATACAGAAAACAGATACACAGAGAGAAAATTACAAGGCGAGCAATAGGCGGCCTTATCGCTTAAGAGCGATCTCTTCCAGGCAACCTTTTTACAGAAAGAAGGACAGGATTACATAAGTAAACCAAATTTCAAATCAACCCAACTACTGGAAATTGGTCGAATTTAACTTGCAAGATTTGATTACAGACAGACAGACAACGGGACAGGTGAAACTAATTAAAAGCTTATAAAAAGGAAAACATTTATTCGTGACATTTTAGTACAAGCAAAACGAAAATCGAGAAAGATATTTGTCACGAAATGGTCCCAACTCAGCATGTTGTCAACTTTGCAGCCCACGCTGATCTTTCCGTTGGAATCATTCAGTTCAGGTTGTTCAACCTAATGTAGAGCCTGCAGGAGTGGCCAAATTCATTATAGGTATTCAAGATGTACCTATGAAGTGTAATGTTTTAAAACTTTCCTGATTTTGACTCATAATTAAAATACCACAAACGTTCTACTAACCTATATACAACAGAAATGATGAACAGTGCTTACCCACAGCTTCAGTTGAATTGTCTTTAATTATATCGTGGTCTTCTTTGACATTACACTTAACACAATCGTGCCAAGCACGATTCTAAACCTAGCGGTTGATATTTCAAGATTTTATCCCGGTCCCGTGGGAATATCGGGATAAAAAGACGCCTATGTGTTCCAGATATCCATAATTATATTTCAGCTACCAAATTTTACTGAAATCTGTCCAGTCGTTTTAGCGTCAAACATTATCAATCATCATCAATTTCTCTGAATCCATTATTTGTCCAGAAGTGTTATAACAAACCTAACCTAAGCTATAGAGTTCTATAACCTAAGATATAGAGCCATTTGATTTCTGCAAAAAAATACGATTTCGGTGAAAAAAATAACCACTAACAAAAATTATGATAAATATTATTACGACTTTCAAAAATTATGCAACTTGCTACGCATCTTTAAAAAAACACGTGTAACCGAGTCCTCTGCAGCATACATACATAATATTTTATATATGCAAATCATTTTCAGTTCGCCTTTTTCTCGCTCCCGCTAGCAGTGGCACTACCAACCGCCATCGCATTCAACGCGCGTAAGACATAATTTGATTGCTTTGATCAGTCTCCAATCAGATGTCGGAACATTTGAGTAATCCTACGGAGCAGACTCTAATAAAATTATCGCCCTAAAGGTTATAAAAAAGAAATTCGAGCCCTGGCAGAGACCGTTAACCTCATTAGATTCGCATCACGTTTGGGATCCGAAAAAAAGTTAAGAAAAAATGGTGAACTTGACCTTTGGATCATCACGGCTATGACCTAAACCTTGACCTTGGCCTGTAGACTTAGAGCGGGTCAAAAGTAAACGAGTTCTCGATTGGTCCTACGAGTAGGTAACTATTGTTGTAAGGTACCTACATACACCATGGGTATAGTTGAAGCTGGGGGTTTGGTTTTAAGCTTCAAAATAAGAAAATTTTAATCAATAATGAACATTATGACAAAAAATTTATGCTAAAAATGGGTGTTACGTAATTCATCGCTTTTAGGTTTTCAGTAGTTATATACGAGTATGCACTAAGTGTTATGTATGTATGTATGTTTGAAAATACTTTATTGTACATAAAACACAAAATAATACAAAAAAAAAACAACAAAACAAACGAGTAGGTACAAACGGCGGGCGGGCGGCGTTGTGTTATAAACGTTTGTCATCATTAACGTTACTGGCCGTTACGTTGTCTTGTCATACATTTTACCTTCTGATTGACTGGCATCCAGGTGAAATATCGTTATATTGAACGGCAAAAAATTTGGCCCTCAAATGTGTACAGTAATAGGTAATTTTGTATTTAGAGTGGACCAAATTTTGTGCCGCTGAGTATATAATATAACGTGTACTTAATGTAATGTAGCTTATAGAGGTAGGTACGATGGACTCACCATCTGTGGCAGCCAGCAGATCATGAAGAGCACGGAGAGGGCCGCCATGAGCCGGCTGAAGGCGACCTCCTCGGCGGTGGCGGGGTTGCGGTGCGGGGCGCCGGCGGCCGCGCGCTGCCGGCACGAGCTCTTGCTGACGCGGCGCACCACAGGGGCCCCGCGCGGCGCGCTGATCTCGTACAGCGCGCGGATCACCGCCATGTTGCAGTACACCAGGATCACGCACAGCAGCGTGCCTGGAACATGCCGCGTGTGAGCTGCCGAACACTGGACCACGGCACAGGTTACATAATCCCACTAATACCTATTATAAATGAGAAAGTTTGTACCGATGTGTGTATGTACGGCCAAGGAAACCGAATCACGTATACGCACGTACCATGGTGGAACCTATGTGCTACTAATGTCATGTTGACTTCTCATACATCTGCCAAAGGAATCATAGCGAAATTTACTTAATATGAAAATGTTCCACCCTGGTCATACATCAGAATAACACATATTATTATATATATAGGCTACTTTTTATGAAGATATTATATTGACACGGGAGCGGAATAAAACATTGAAATCTAAACAGCTGGGTTCAGGATCATGAATTTTGGCACGGTTGTTTTAAATGTAACGTCAATGAAGACCACGATGTACCTATTTTTTTTGGAATTCGTACGAGAATTTTTGTCCGTTACTTCTTCACCCTAAAACGGTTTTACAAATTTGAATGAAATTTGGTATGTAGATGCTGGACGTCTGGTATAATACATAGGTTATACTTTTTATCTTGATATTCAAACGTGATCTGGATAAAATTTAAATGTAATAGGGTATTCCATGAGAATTTAGTGAAATCTCAGGATTTCAATTCAACTGCCACAGTTCATAACTAAAGATAATTCAGCTAATAAATGATCGCACAGGCACAGGGTGCATTGCATCAACTCCACGGTAGGCAGCGCCTTCTGCTGCCCGCCGTGTTGAGTTGAGGGGCTGGCTGCGCGCAGGTGCGGCGCGAGCGACGCGCTGCTTTTTTAGGGTTCCGTAGCCAAAATGGCAAAAACGGAACCCTTATAGTTTTGCCATGTCTGTCCGTCCGCGGCTTTGCTCAGGGACTATCAATGCCAATGCTAGAAAGCTGTAATTTTGCAAGAAAGACGTAAAGTGGGGGTGATTTTTTTTTTCTCATCCTATCTTGTAGTGTGGGGTATCGTTGGATAGGTCTTTTAAAACCATTACGGGGTTGCTAAAACGAGTCAGTGATTTGATTGCAAATTATTCAACTTTAAAAGTGCAAATTTTCATTAAATTCGAGCGTCCCCCCCTCTAAAATCTAAACCGGTAGGTGGAAAACTTGAAAAAAATCAGGAGTAAGTATATCAAACTTATAAGGAAAACTATGACGGTTAAGTTTTCTTTGGCTTCAAACTGGCGATGAGTCCTCACCGAACATGACGTAGAATAAAACACGGGCACAGACTAGCGATGAGTCCTCACCGAACATGACGTAGAATAAAACACGGGTTACAAACTAGCGATGAGTCCTCACCGAACATGACGTAGAATAAAACACGGGTTACAAACTAGCGATGAGTCCTCACCGAACATGACGTAGAATAAAACACGGGCACAGACTAGCGATGAGTCCTCACCGAACATGACGTAGAATAAAACACGGGTTACAAACTAGCGATGAGTCCTCACGGAACATGACGTAGAATAAAACACGGTTACAAACTAGCGATGAGTCCTCACCGAACATGACGTAGAATAAAACACGGGTTACAAACTAGCGATGAGTCCTCGCCGAACATGACGTAGAATAAAACACGGGCACAGACTAGCGATGAGTCCTCACCGAACATGACGTAGAATAAAACACGGGCACAGACTAGCGATGAGTCCTCACCGAACATGACGTAGAATAAAACACGGGTTACAAACTAGCGATGAGTCCTCACCGAACATGACGTAGAATAAAACACGGGTTACAAACTAGCGATGAGTCCTCACCGAACATGACGTAGAATAAAACACGGGCACAGACTAGCGATGAGTCCTCACCGAACATGACGTAGAATAAAACACGGGCACAGACTAGCGATGAGTCCTCACCGAACATGACGTAGAATAAAACACGGGCACAGACTAGCGATGAGTCCTCACCGAACATGACGTAGAATAAAACACGGGTTACAAACTAGCGATGAGTCCTCACCGAACATGACGTAGAATAAAACACGGGTTACAGACTAGCGATGAGTCCTCACCGAACATGACGTAGAACCAGGCGTAGACCTTATCGAGCGTGGTGACAGCCAGCCGGTAGCGCGTGCAGCAGCCGGAGCCCTCGTCGTAGTAAAGGCCGAAGCCCAGCACCGGCGCGCACGTCAGCGCCGCCGCCCAGCACCACGAGCCCAGCAGCGTCGTGCGGATCACGTAGTACGTCACTTGCTGCGGACGAATGCACTGGTCAGAAAGGGTTGCCACATGGAAAAATAAAATGTCCTGATAAATATCCTGACATCTCTCTAAATGTCCTGACATTTCTGTAAGATTTGGCGTAGTATAAACGACGGAGTTAAATTTTAATTTAAGCAAAAAAAAAACTTTTTACTGACTGTACTTTTTGTTGACTGTACTTGCATTGTCTTCCAAACTACATTTCCGTAACAAATTTCAAGTCGATGCCATTAACCGTTGAGGAGTTCCGTTCTGCGCAGACGATCCTGGCTGGACTACCAGAATGTTACTACCAAATTATTGTATTGTCACCAGATTTACAGTATGCCAAATTTCAAGTCAATCCAACCACTGGAAGAGGGTCAAATTTAGCTTCCAAGATTTGACTCAAATAAATAAACAAACAGGGCAACTAAAGAAAAGCTTGTAAAAAATTAAGATCTCTGTACTTGTAATTATAACCTATTTATTTCAAATTGTTTTGAAAGAAATATTATTTATTAGTTTTGTTGATTACTTACTACCTACTTCAACTTACATTTATCATTTCATTTAATAAAACTGTGTAAACTTTGTGAGAGCTTCAAACATCCTGACATGCCAGGACAAATCCTGACGTATGGTACCCCTACGGTCAGAACATCTGGCTCCTATGTCACCATTTTATTATCACATTATCAGTGACATTATGTCGAGTGGCAATCTATCATTTGTATATAACTATTGGTCTAAACTAACTAACGCGTAGTTACTAACGCCTTCTACCTTACCTACATAATATGAATATTCTGTAATTCCCCAGCAGTCTTTGTTATTTTTTTGGGTAGGTAAGCTATGAAACGTCATTTTCTAAATTCAAATTGAAATAATTTATCTGCCTAGCTTAATAGGTAAATTACAGGCTAATTAAGGCTTATTACCCTTCCCTTGTATCACTATGTGACGCCTTGTGGCATATAAATTTTGGATGCTTTCATGCAGCATGCCTTATAAATAATGCCTATGCTACCGAGATACATGAGTAATTTGAAATTTTTAACCATTAATTCATCATCCCAGCCTATATACGTCCCACTGCTTGGCACAGGCCTCCTCTCAGAATGAGAGGGCTTGGGCGTAGTTCCCACGCGTGCCCAGTGCGGATTGGGAACTTCCCACACACCATTGAATTGCTTCGCAGGTTTGTGCAGGTTCCCTCACGATGTTATCCTTCACCGTAAAGCTCGTGGTAAATTTCATATGTAATTTCGCACATGAATTTCGAAAAACTCAGAGGTGCGAGCCGGGGTTTGAATCCACGATCCTCTGATATTAAATATATTGACCCGGATAACTCACGTCTTAAATCGAGTTTTGATTTAAGACGTGAGTTATCCGGGTCAATATATTTAATATGAGTTTGTCTCACGGTAGCTTCATGTTCAAAACCACGATCCTCTGCTTGAGAGGCCATAGGTCAAACGACTCGGCCACCACGTCCTTTAGTTAGCATCTTGTGAAATTTTAACTTTGATTAGGTACTGATGGACTTGCGAGTTGCGAGCCATGGAGTCGTATTCACATATTTTTGATTAAAATTTTCCCACAAATGTTTAAGAACTCGACTGTATATCTAACCGTGGAGTAGATTAGTTTCTATCAGTTCATGACTTATATAGGTAGTAGTGAAAAATTTCGTGATTACATTTGAGCCTGAAGAGTCAACAATTTACAACAAAATAAATTCTGCGTCTGATTCACGTTTGATATTGTTGAAACATCTAATTGTGCAGCGGAAGTGGCGGCCAAACATGAGTCCCGCGGGCAGTTGCATGCATTTTGACGATTCCTATAATATTACCTTAGGACCTAAAACACAATCTTCTCCAGCACATCTGCTGCAGACATTGAGTCAATTTTTATCTGACAAAAGAGAACAATTAGAGCAATTTATAATTAAGGAAACAGGTGTCCTAACCCTGCCGTCGCTTTATGTTTTTGAAATAATCATGTATGTTAGGAAGAACATATGTGATTTTCCCACTAACGTCAATAAGCCAAAGGCTACTAATAGAAACACAGGGAAGCTTAAAGTTCCATCTTACAGACTGGCTAAAACCAAAAAGTCGTTTAGTCCAAAAATATTATAAATGAAACGGATACAAAATTCAGGCCTAATGTCAAGAAGACATTAATATTTAAGGCGTATTATAAAGGTAATGATTATATCATGGACAGGGATATTTGGAAATAATTCCGATCCGCATTAGCTATCCCTTCAAATAGCGAACCTACTGTGTTAAAAATAAAGTTGTGTTAAATAATTTTGATTTATAGATATCATTTAATAATATTGTAAATCTGTTAAAAAAAATATACCTCGCTGAGTTTCTTGCCGCATTCTTCTCAACAGAGGTTTTTCCGAACCGGTGGTAGATTTTTTTGACATTCACAAGTGCTTGTTATAGCCTAAATTGAATAAAGATATTTTGACTTTGACTTTGACTTTAAGGGCTCAAAAATCTAAAGACGCTGTAAGAACATACACACAATCGCATTTGTCATTTATGAGATTTAATGGCTTATGCGATGCGAGCGAACCCGCAAGTAAGGACTAGTGGAATTGAAATATGACGAAGAAGAAGGAGAAAGATTATTTAATTGGGAAAAATTCGATACTAAGTATCATCATGTCAGTCGAAAGACGTCCACTGCTGGGCATAGGCCTCCCCCAAGGCTCCCACTCAGACCGGTCTTGTGATTTCCGCATCCACCGCGATCGCGCGATCTTAACCAGGTCGTCGCTCCATCTTGTTGGAAGCACCGCCAGCTCGTCTCCCGGTCCGCGGGCGCCATTCGAGAACTTTCTGACCCCATCGGTCATCAGTCCTGCGAGCAATGCAATGTGCCCCGCCCACTGCCACTTCAGATTTGCAATTCTTCGGGCTATGTCGGTAACCTTAGTTCTACTGCGGATATCATCATTTTTAATTCTATCCCACCGAGAAACCCCGAACATAGCCCTTTCCGTAGCCCTCTGAGTGACTTTGAGCTTCCTCATGAGGCCCATCGTTAGCCGTATGTATACTTACTTAGTAACGTATAGTAGTTTCTTTTACTTTATACAGTAAAAGAAAATACACTTAGTGGTTTTGGGATCATACTGTGATCCACGGTCTTGGCGCCATCCTACCCACCGTGTAATGGTAAGGGAGAGTGACGTGAACAGACGATGAAGAGAACGTAAAAAGATTTAAAAGATTTATATTATAGCAACGCAACGTTTGCTTGCTTGTCACGTGCCGGGCTGATTCACTCGCGACTAAGTCGGAACACGTATATTTTATTATCAGTGTTCATTTTTTACACAAAAACTATCATTTCGCAGCGGAAGAGTTATCATACTCATGGGAGACTGGAGGCAAGAGCAAGACTTTGGACTTTCGCGATTACATTCTGTTATACACGATACACAATGTAACAAGTGGGCTACAATGTATAGATTAGGTATTTATTGATTTTAGCTCTTGTTTTTGTATGAGTGACTAATTTGAAAACACATTACCCGTAAATTATATTCGAAAGGAAATAAAGAAAGAAAAAACAATTATTCGTGAGAATGTGTAAAAATACAGAAATCAAATAAAAACTGGGCATGCAAAGGGGTAAAAATATTATGTATCTACCAAACTATAAGACTAATTAGTTAGATGTATAATTTTCTACTGCTCAATTCTTCCTTACTTTCGATGACGTCTTCGAGGTAGTGATTTGATCTTTAAAGAAATAATATACGAGAAAGCTATACTCTCTAAGATTACTGAAGGTCTTGTATAAAACTTATTTGTTTCGTCCAAAAACTGTATCCAGTAGGTACCTACCTAGTACTCTACGGTAAACAATCCTAAACCTTACACCCTCTCTCCCATCCACGAGTAAAAATACAAACATAAAAGAAATGCCCGCAACATTTCGTTTTATGTCGTCTCGTAAATAAACTTGTACTATGAATCGGAGCAAAATATTGTTCTTGCAAATTTTAATGTGCTCTTTACTCAGAGTAGTTTATAGTGATTGATCTCATTTTATATTGTCGGTGCCAAAATAACTAGGGTATTGACCCCTGCATTAGTTTTATTACTGTGGCAAAAATATGTGCGTGTGGCCTAAAATAAGGTCATTTTTCTACCACATATAAATAATTACGATTATGAGCGGGTTGCCTACAAAGCAAGATTTATTTATTTGTCAACAAAAAATACTTACGGCATTGCAGTTAAATCGCCAATGCGGTATAAGCAGATCTAAGAGGAGAAGAGGAGAGGAGAGGAAGATTTAAAAAACATGATGGTCAATAAAAAAATAAATGAAAAAATCAAAAACCCGACTGCCTTAAAAAATCAAGTCTAGTGGGCTAGAACTTTGGTAAGTAGCTACTTATTTCACACCTTTTTAATAGTTTTGAGAAAATGGTAGATTAAAACTATTATAACCCATATATATTTCGAATGGGCTAATTATTAGCTTTCATTTAATACACCACTCGACAGGTTTGAATAAAAATATTTTTTTGTAAACTTACAATTTGGCGTCAAAAATCCGCCATTTTGATTTTTCAACAATATAATGTAACCAGTGTCATTTGCGTCATCAAGACGAATCCAATGACGCCATTGAGTAGTTACGAGAGGACATAGGAATAGACATACATACACAAAGAATACACAAATAAAATAAACCTTTCGACAGCTCCCTAGTCAACAAATAACAATCTAGTCTAAAAATACACTAAAATGTAAGAAATTGCGCCACATTTCCGGAGATAGCACTAATGGTTTAATTAAGACAGTGAAGTGAGCCCACGCAGACGTCACCGCCATTTTGTTTTGAAACAATACGCCATTTGCCGCAAATGGCGAGCGCGATAAGATCAGGCGTTTTTAGAGAGAGAGAGAGAGAGAGAAAGAAAGAAAGAAAGATATATTTTATCATTTGCCAAAAAAAAATCATCTACAAATGACTTTCTCATCAAAATCAAATCCCTGAATCTGTTTAGTGAAATGACGAAATCAGCCAAAAAATGAACCCATTTTTTCATTTGACCAGGTTTGTTTAGTGATTCTATAAAATTCCGGAATCACGTCAGTGAGTTGATGAAACAAACTCGCAAAGTCTACTCATCATAACGTCGCTACTATAAAATAGTACCTATATTATAAAGTCTCTATTGTAACATAGTATTACAGGGGATTTAATCAATTCTCTGAACTGTTCATGTTCTGAAGTTCATATTGTCAACTTACTGCCGTATTAACGGATACGTCTCTCGTTAGACTATGGAAACTGATACAAACTTCCTCGTGGTTTTTATCTCGTTCACTATTTGTCGAGGAAACTTTAACGTTCAGTTCATTTTCATTCCGCGCACGAGCGGGTTGTTTAGAACAGTGGGCAGTAGGCACAATCTAACGAAAACAATGCATATTAAATGAGATTGTTTTCCGGTTTTTATCGAAATATTACCAGTAAACTGTTAAGGTAAAAAAGGGTAGCTGTAGGTTAATACAGATATTGTTTGGATCGAACTTATTCTGAAGTAGGTAAGCGACTGTCTATCATCGATCGGCCTGATGAGTGTTGCAATAATTCAGTCAACACGACATCCGAAAGTCAAAAAAAGATTCCAAAAAAATTTAAAACTGATGGTGAAATCTGAAGATGACTGTCTATGTCTATTTGTGCAAATGTCTAATTGAATTAGTTGAGGTCACATTTCTTAACTGTGACTGATGCTGCCGATGCTTCTGAACTACCAGGCTATCATAAATCAGAAGCGTCTTATCTTCTGGTAGAGGAAAGGTCTTGTCAACGCGAGGTACCGCTCCAGCGCCATGGTGACGGCGATGCAGACGCATGCCGATGCTTTTCGACTACCAGGCTATCATAAATCAGAAGCGCCTCACCTTCTGGTACAGGAAGGGTCTGTTCAGTGCGAGATACCGCTCCGGCGCCATATTAAAATAACGGTGATGCAGGCAGATATTGCCCACCGGCAAATGCAAATGAAAAACTGACAGGAGCTTCTATGGGCGTGTACACGAAAAACAGGGTCGGTATTTCCATCCCGGTATTATCCGGGCCGGGAAAGAGTGTCACCCACTTTAGCGACATATTCATTTGACAGGAACTTGTTTAAAAATTGATAGACCACTTATTTGGCTGATGGTACCAGGCTATCATAAATCAGAAGCGCTTTACCTTCTGGTACAGGAAGGGTCTGGTCAGCGCGAGGTAGCGCTCCAGCGCCATGGTGACGGCGATGCAGACGCTGCCGATGCCGAAGACGCGCAGCACGACGCGGATGATGCAGTAGGCGCGCGTCTCGCGCACCCACGGCGCATACGACGCTGCCACCATGGACGCCATCATGCCCACCTGTACAAACGAAGGTCAACATAGTACTGGGTGACTCCTTGACGACCACTGGCTCCTTTAATGCGTTCTAACTTGCTTAGAAGGTCTACGTAAGCTGACGCGGGTTTCGGAATGTTCCATAATTCCATCCTTTTCCCAAAACACCCGTTCCAAAATAACAGTTTTCTAAATCGATCGTATGCCAAAAGACCCGTTTCTCGTAGCATCCATATGCCATAAGATCCGTTTCTCATTTGCATCGTAAAGAGGTTTCACCACAGATATACATAGATTACACTAGATAACACAAACACCTCAATCTATATTAAAACCAACCGTGTCACTTTTTTATATCTACTGTGACGTCTCAAGAGCGAATTTGCGATGTGAATTCCCCAAAGTCCGCGCAAAATCGATTCAAATGAGCCGCCCGCCCGTGTCGTGGGGATCGATTCAATCACTAGTCATGATTAGTCAGTTAGCCGTCAGTCTTTGTATGAGGCCAACCTCGACGTTTGGTCGGGGTTGGACACGCGAAGTAGATGCATTTGCGTAATCTAGTGTAATCTATATCTGTGGGTTTCACAAATACACATACCTACGTATCGACAACAGGTGTTTTGGGAAGCGGATATCAAGACAAACGTATCTTATGGGAGAAGCACATTTTGAGTAAAGGTAGTGACGGGAACGGGCGTTTCGGAATTAGGTCTTTTTTGGGAACGAATATCAAGGCCAAACGTATCTTTTGGGAGAAGCACGTTTTGGGAAACACTTATATCGGGAAACGGATTATTTTGGAAAAGGTAGTGACGGGAACGGATGTTTTGGGAAACGGACAGAACGTTCTGAAACCCTGACGCGGTTTGTACGGAGCGAGTGGACGTCTGTAGGTACAATATTTAAAAATTGTATGAGCAGCGCGCGTGCGCCCGCGAAGTGCACCCGCACCAGCTAGAGCAGGCCCTACTTAGACGTTGTGTGGTCATCTCTGAAAAATGCTACATTTACGAATGGATATGCTAAAGTATTTTTATGTCTTCTGCTATTGTTTCTTACCTATAGTTGTTACCTATGTTCATTATGTTCGTTCTGGTCTGGTTGTGCTATTATGAAATAAATTATAAATAATTTCAAACTTCATGTTGTTAAGGTGATTTTCTACCGGCGAGGCGAGGCGCACGAGAATGCATACACTCGCCGGTGGAAAATCACCTTTACGACTAAAAAAACACTGTTAATATGACAAATATGGGTACGATATAGTAGCCTTAACTATCTGAATCCGGTAGTGTAAGCCCTGCTCACGTCTCCGAATAAATCGTGATTCATTTGTATCAACGTAAATATTTTCTGTCGTGGGTGGTAAAATATATGTGAAATACCAAAACGCGCCGGGAAAATCCTCGGCGGGAGACGTAAATAAGGATCAGTTAATGAAAGAGCAATAAAGCGGTGTTTGCGCTGAGGATTTGGCTCCAGCGCGATGATGGCTGGAGTTATTCATGGTTAGCAGACGTCTGCTTCATCAGGTAGGATATTCATTATTGTTTTTACTATCTACAGCACACGATAAATATCTAAGTATATTGGATAATGTGTAAAATTCGTCCGAAAATGACATGCATAGTCGAACAAAATGAATCGCAACCCAGGGTGGAACCTTTGTGCTACTAATATAAATATAAATAAAAATAAATATCATGGGACACTTGACACCAATTGACCTAGTCCCAAACTAAGCAAAGCTTGTACTATGGATACTAGGCAACGGATAAACATACTTATAAAGATAAATACATATTAAACATCCAAGACCCGAGAACAAACATTAGTGTTATTTACACAAATATCTGCCCCGGCCGGGATTCGAACCCAGGACCTCAAGCTTCGTAGTCAGGTGCTCTAGCCACTTAGCCATCCGGTCGTCAAATTAATGTCATGTTAACATCTCATACTTTTGTCACTACGATTACTACTACTACGATTTTGTACTATGATTATAGTGAAATTGATTATTAAAAAGTTCCACCCTGGGTCATGATCATGATTCTATTTGTTCGACTGTACATACAGTCAAGTTCAAAGAGGTAGGTACCTTAGAGATCTTCTACCTTGCCGCTATTTGAACTTTTTTGTAGTAAATTATACTGAGTACTTATTTTTTTGCTTTAAATGCCGGCAACAGATCAGTGACTCTCCTTGTGTGTAGGTATTCATGGGCGGTGATGATCATTTCCGATAACCCGCTTGCTCGTTTTCCTCCTTCTTATATCAATAATTAAAAAAAGTCAAAAGGCCTATAATGTTGTACCGTGACAAGGCACTAAAATATAAAAATACCTTTGACATAGAATTTACTGTATACAGTGAATTTTTGAACGTGATACAAAATTAGTTTTAATAAGGTAAACGTCCGTGCTCGACACGCTAATGCCCAATAGACGACACCCTGCTGTCATCTCTATGGCTAATAACATAAGAATAAAGATGCCAACTATTGGGACAGAGCGACGAGCACTCGTACATTTACCTTATAATTCATTAACTTATTTATAAGTACATAAAGCACTTAGGAAGTCGTTAGATTTTCAAGCGGAAGCATTTTACAAATTGTCAGAGATATTGAAATTCGTAAAGTATTTGTATCGTAGGTAACGTTTAATCTAGAACGTTTGCCATTGCTGTTATTTTGATTAGCTGTACCTATACAGTTAATATAATATATTTGTCGTAATTACTGTAACAATCACATTGTTCGTACCATCATCCGCTCACAACGCGGGGATTTAATTTCTGTTTGTTTGATGTTTGAGGGTAGTCGCGATATTCAGCCGTGACCCAATGAGGGCTATCGCGTATGAATTCGCCACTAGAGGCGCTAGTGTAGCGTGAGGTCTCCGAAATGTCAAATCTCATAGTTTTTGGGTGAGCTACGCGGGATTATTTATAATTAGAATAATTTTATGAATATTTTGCAATATCTGTAATTAATTATGGCAAATATGCGTTTCGGGGCAATGAATGTCTGTGTTTTGAGACAGTTTTGTCTTCGGAACCTTTGTCTCCTTTTTTTCCGAAAAAACGGGGACTATGCAACACTGTGGCATGCTCGATATTTTTATGGTACGGTTTTAAAGTGTATTAAATATGATTTTAATCTAAACTTTGTTTTCACGCCCGTAATAACAGACTTTGAAAGCCATACTTAAAAACCTCACGCAACAGTGCGCCATCTAGTGAGATAAAAAATGATAGCCCTCATTGCTGCGACTCTCATATCGGGTGGAATCATATTTCTTTTGTTGAAATGCATCTTTGAAATGGGTCACATGTCGGTTATACCTTTTGGAAAGCTACAACACGATATTGTAATGTTGATCGAGCTTAAGTACAACTGTCGGAATGGCATAGTTTAATAATAAGGCGTCTGCAAAAAATAATATGGTGGGGGGGTTTAAAAGAAAAAAATAGTGCTTACTCGTATTGTAGCAATATGGGCATAAAATAAAACATAAATTTAGCTCATTCCAAAGAAATGTATGATAACCTCCTAACGCCCATAGTCCTTTATAAAGGACTTATTCTTATTGTAATGGACCAATCAACTTTTTTACCCACACTAATCTATCCGCGACATTTTTCAAACCATTGCAGATTTTTGTAAGTAAACATGTTTTTCTGTAATTTAATAGATGGTGTACATGAATACATGCCATCCTACGTAAGTTCAACCTATTAAACCGTGTAATACCTATCTTGTTGAAAGTACGATTTTTAGGTAACGCTAGAGACAATTTTGGTAACGCAGGAGACGCCCAAAGTGTGGGTAAAATAGTTGATTGGCCCAAATGACAAAGTTTGATGTTCATAAATCGAAAATTTGACTTGGGCGTTAGGAGGTTTGATATTTTTAGATAGGTAGAGACACACACACAATCAAAATTACAGAAATTAAAAAAGAACAGTCCTAACTTAAAAGTAAACATTTTCCATTGTTTGTGTGCGCTGCAGACGCTGCAGTGGAGGCTGCAGTAGTGCAAAAGGGCCATGGCTCAGTTTTACACCACAGCTTAAGAAGAGTCCTCACCAAAGCGACGAGGTCGTTCGAAGCCAATGACGTGAGCAGCAGCAGATGCTTCCGGTTCCGTACCCTCTTCTCCCCCCTCCTCAGGCACACGATGGCCACGCTGTTGCCGATGATGCCCACTGCGTACACCACCTACAGAAACAAACGCATCAGTGAGAGCTCAGTTTAAGGCATCGTCCTGAGAGAACGCGAATGCGCGATCAAAAATATTTGAACACGAATAGGTGTCGTAACTGACAATCGCGCGATTAAAATGACTACTTATGGAGTATTTATGTGTTGATATTTAATTTTATTGTTTTTTATTTTTTTACTTTGCGTGCCAATCTACCTGCTATAGCCATTCTAGCTAGCCTGAGTCAACGGGGGCAGGCTGAAAACCAGCGCTGGCAGCTTCTGAGCAAGCGCAGCATAAGCTGAGCCTGTTCCTATTGCCACACAGTGCAAGGGACTGGCAAACGCATTTTTTATTAGTTTATTGTTTATTTGTATTCTGTGTGCCTATCCTGTATAGTTCATGTTGGCAAATAAATCAATCTTCTCCTTCTTCTTCTTAAAATTCGCGCGAACCTACGACGATCGCGCATTCGCGGCAGGACCATGCCTGAGGCTGCCATAATTATTGACGGACGCGTGATGTGGCGCGCCAGAAAGGTATCGATTTCATTCATTTATGTTATTTCGTCTCGTCCTACCTATATCTATAACGTTCTGCTGCAGGACAAAGGCCTCCTCTTATAATGAAGGTGCTTGGACAGTAGGCCAGGGTAGGGTAGATGAGCTAGGATAGTCGGGGTGTATGGGCATGGGCAGTAGTAGGGTAGTTCCTACGCGAGCTCAGAGCGTATTGGGAACTTCACACACCTATTGAATTTCTCCGTAGGTAGGTATTTGGCCGTTTTTAAGCTCATGGTAAATTTAAAACTCGAAAATGCGAGCCGAGACCTACGACCCTCTGCTTGAGAGGTCATAGGTAGAGCCATTAGGCTTACGAGTACCTACTCTTTATTTATTTAGCTTAAGCTTATATTTAGCTTTAACTCGTTTTTTTTAGGGTTCTGGAGATAAAAAGGCAGAAATGGACCTCTTATAGTTTCGTCAAGTCCGTCTGTCTGTCTGTCTGTCTGTCCGTCCGTATGTCACAGGCATTTTACTCGAAAACTACAAGATGTATATCAATGAAATTTGGAGTACAGATGTCTTGTCAAAGCCGCTATTTAGTTTTGTAGTTAAATTACAAAAATAAATATTTACACTCCATACACGTAACAGAAATTAAAAAAATAAATAATTTGCATCAACGTGTGGCACATAGTTCGACAGTTCTTTTGAAAAGATAGTAAGGTTTCTCAAAAACTTTTTTGATTAAGTGAAGATTTCCGGAAATAATCGCTCCCAAAGTAGAAAACATTGTATCTTGTAAACCGTTTGTCCAAAAAATATGGAAAGGTATCGCTTAATCTGTCATCTCCCAGGATAACAGGATGAAAGGAATTTGGGCACAAATTTGTGCCTCTGGGAGAGGACAGGTTAATATACTTTCAACGAAAATTGGTTTCAACATGATCGGATATACCGTTTTGAGTTATTGCCGAAAAACTGCGCTTCTCAACAAAAGGACGTAAGTGCCATGAAGATGCGCTCTTTCCCTGGTAATAGATTTTAAGATTGTAGTAACGCACATAATATTACTTGATTTTTTTCATAATGGCTACGGAACCCTATCTTGGGCGTGTCCGACACGCTCTTCGCCGGTTTTCTATTTATTAATAGAAAATCGCAGTGTTAACTATAGTTATATCCAATATTGTTATCGTCATGTTTTCTCGTGACTATTTATATTTTTTCACTTTTTCAAACCTGTTTTATACATAAATATTTATATGGAGCATAATTAATAACAGCTTTACCTTTAAAATAGTCAGGAACATCTGTCCCCCCTGGCTCCCGGGACAGTTCTTCACGGTAACATTTATAAAGCTTTGGATCATCTCCGGCGCATGCGTCGTTGCATTCAGCATGGTGTCCGGCACAACCGTCGTTAAATCCATCGCGATCAATTTTCTATATCAAACAGTTCTTTTGCACATTTAGAAGTGGGTTTGACTGTTCGCAATTGTGCACACATTTGCTTTTGTTTGTCGAGGTCGTTCACTGCGATGGCTTCGTGGATCTGAAAAGATTTATTTTTAGTTTTTACCCTATCGATTGCCCAAGTAATGGAGTGCTATCGAACCAACTGAATTCTGATCCACAGTGGAACCTTTTCGTAGAAAAAGTCACATTGAAATAGCATTGCTTGACAAGGATAAGATAAGATAATACTTTATTTTTCAAAACACGCACACAAAAACAGAAAACACATAAACTTCGACGTACACAGTCATAACAGACCGTGAAAAAAAGGGATACAAGGGATTTCATAGTGACACGTACTGTGACAACGTTCTACGGTGGGTCAGGAATCAAATGGTTCAACTGGTACCTATCAAATGGCCAGATTTTCTTCCTTCCGCTACACCTAAAGTCAGTACTGCCAGGCAGTCGTGTGATAATCTTACTTATAAAAGTTGAAAAACTCCTGAAATTGCCATTTCCACCACAAAGAAACAAAAAGTGAAAAAAAAGTAAAAATCATCGCAAAGAAACTCGCTTTCATGTGAAAAACCGAATTAGAGTCGAGAGCTGTGTACAAAGTTACTGACAGACATTTGGCGTCAAACTTTTAACCCTTTTTTGGGAGGGGTGAAAATATATGGTTACACGCTTTAGAAAAGGACAGTAGGTGCGGCAGTTTGCCTTGCGCTCGAGTTGCCGCGTTTGTATTGTAACCCCGCAGTGTATTGCTACTGGCACGATTTTACTGGAATAATGTGAAACAGGCACAGGTAAATATGTGTACTCGTATTTACATACCCGCGGTGGCTTCGTACGCGTAAATCATTAGATCCAGCATTTTAATTAAAATTCCTAGATTGTACAAATTACCAAAATTAACGTCGTGGTCTTTATTGACATTGCATTATAAAAAACAGTGCTAAATTTTATGGCTCTACCTAGATTTCGTAATTTTATCCCGATGAATGAGAATTTCGGTATAAAAAGTACCTTTTCACACCTCTCCTTCGGAAAAGTAACTTTTCCTCCCTGACGAGAGGGAGCAAAGTACAACTTTTCTGTTCAAGGCTTTTCTAAGTGTTTTATTGCAAATGCCATTTTTTCAAGTTGATAATGGTAAGCCACTCCATTTTCTATGCTGGTTGTTCTTTAATAATATATAAAATTTATTTTTTTCAAGTTTCTTAATGCTCGGTGTGAAAAGTTGTATGAGCGACTCGAGAGCAAAATTATTTTCATCTTGGGCGTTAACACTTGAATCCCTCATTACGCTCAGGATTCTACTTTATAATCCCTCGCTACGCTCAGGATTCTATTGTAGAATCCTTCCCTACATTCTGGATTCAATGTACGCCCTCGCCGTAAATACACCATTTTGCTCCCTTGTGACACAAATAACTATAGTGTCTTTGTAGTGTTTCACACTAAAACGGCTCCGCTATAAAGTCCCAATTTTGCACGCATATTACTTATATGAAAATTCACATGTTAATTTAGTAAAATCCCGCCACTTAGGTCATATAGTTTACGAAAATGAAGCCGCGAGTAAAAGTAGTAGCAACTAGATTTAAAAAGTTATTTCTTTATGCAATTTACCACCGGAAAAGCACCGCACGACTGTTGTTTCCTCCCCTCCAAGTATCGTGACTTAGAATAAGTATGTTTTCTTCGATTAAACACCAAAATACGTCTAGTGAATGCAATTAACTAATTAGTAACTAACTGTTAGCCTGGTTGAAATGAAGAAACTAAAAATAACAAATGACAGTCTGCACGTAGGCACCCTATAAATTAGTTCAAATACATTAGACTATCTAAAGTCTACATTTCTAATATGCAACTTGGTAATGGGATCAGCAGAATTCATTTGTTATATGAGCAAATAATTAAAACATAGATGTACTCGTCAAAATGAACAACAAGTAGCGACTAGTTTAGCGACTTTTAAAGATAATTAGTTTTTTAATTTTTATTACACACAGCAATGTAAAGCAAAATGTTTGATGTTCGTGCTAGGCGTGACAGGCGACGTCAGTTGTGTTCTAGGATGGCGTACATTGATAGCAGTATTTAATTTGTATGAAAAAAGGAAAATACAAAGACTCCATTATTTTTAAAAGTCGATAGATAGATAGATAGTGATGACAATTCACAAACAACGATTCAAATTGTTACATATTTAAATTAAGTTGTCACGGCACAGCCGCGAAAAGGCGCCGACTCAGCATGTGCTGCGACATTGCTGTCACAGCGCTGATATTCTGCCGGAGCCAGTAGGAGTTGACGCACTCAGTCACATACAAGTCGAAGAACTAATGTTGTTCAGTTTGACGAGTACGATCTATGTTTTAATTATTTGCTAGTGCTACAGGCCACACCCGGTGTTAAAAGGAAGCGAGCGAACCTACTGTGTTAAAAATAAAGTTGTGTTAAATACTTGTGATGTATACATATCATTTAATAATATTGTAAATCTGTTTTAAAAAATATATATATACCTCGTTGAGTTTCTTGCCGGATTCTTCTCAGCAGAGGTTTTTCCGAACCGGTGGTAGATTTTTTTTGACATTCATAAGTGCTTGTTGTAGCCTAAATTGAATAAAGATATTTTGACTTTGACTTTGACTTCGAGACAAAAAAAAAGTACAACACCTATTTTTGTATTATGTTTTATGAGCTGTAAATTAAATAACTGAAAACCTGAAAGTAGTTTTGTGCTCTGTTTAAATACCTTCACATACAAACAACGCCAATTCAATATTTTTAGCGAGGTTGCATGTTATTTAGTTAATGTAAAGCAGCGTTTCCACCAATAATGTGCGAGGACGTGTTGCGATGCGAGGGATGTGTTTTTCATTAACCAATAGAAACGCTTCATTTACACATCCTCGCACAGCACATCTCTGGTAACAGCTGAGCGGAGCGAGGCGAAATAAATGAAGATATTCCTCGCAACACATCCTCACACATCGCTGGTGGAAACAGCTGAGCGGAGCGAGGCGAGGTAAATGAAGCGTTTCTATTGGTTAATGAAAAACCATATTCCTCACACATCTTTGATGGAAACGCTGTTTAATACTGCCTGTTATTTTGGCAGTTCTGATTTTCTTTTTAAAACGGCAAAGCGCAACTGACATGGTACAAATTCCATGTGTGAGTAGTGTAGGAAGGAAAAAAAACCATGTATGAATATTTTTTTAGATAATTAAGGTATTTGAACATTAATATGTTCAAAACAGAGATTTGAACAAATCATGCAGGTTGTTAAAATGGCGAATTCATCAGTTTTATCATTTGCCCAGAAAAATCAGTCATATGATCAAATCGTTGAATCTGTTTATTAAAATGACGAAATCAGCCAAAAAAATAATTAAATTAATAAAATTAAATTAATAAAATCCCTGAAACATGTACTTGACGAAACAAACTCGGAAAGTCAACTCAGTTTATCATCACAAGACACGACCGGACGATAATATTCTAAATTCATTTTTGTTATTTATATAAACGGCCCATTTCATTGAGAGCATGCGTCAACGAGTACTCTACTCATTTGACGTAGGTATTATATTCTCTCAATCAAATACGCACCAATACGGTGTGAATGACTTTTAGGGTGCACTTCCATAGAAGCGGAGATGTGTAGAATTGACAAATCACATTACTGGAAATTAGTTGCCGATTGCTCCCGAGCGCTGCACGAAAGCCTAGAGGTTTCGGTTTCAGTCCTAGTGTCGCCAGACTTTCAACCGAAATCAACTGAATCAAATCTCCAGTTTATTAACACTTCGACGCGAGCAGACATACTTCAAATTAAAATGAAATCTCCACCGAGTGACGGTAGGAACCAACGCTAATTGTTGTGATATGGCGGACAGATAAGTAGTGCTTTACTTGTTGACGCCCAGTTACGTTTTGTCAAATAAATAAATAAAACTTGGGCGTGGTTATTACGTGAATCCCGTCAAGTGACGTATTATCACTGTCCTTACTTCAAAACTGAAATCGAATATTCGGTTTGACACTAAGGACAGTATGATGTATAAAAAAAGACGCGACGCGCATTAGCGCAGCCACAACACCCTGGACGAAGTACATTTACAAAACCACACCTGTAAGTCTCCGCTCCGTCTCAATGGAAGCCCATCTTTACGATACATCGATTGTTTTTTACAATTTTACAATCGATGATGCAACTAACCGCAACTATAACATTATTGCTGCACCGCAACTTAACTCACAATGATGTCTATTGAATAATAAATTTGTTTATTTATATTTTGCGCATTTCCTTGAACAAAACAGTAGCGCTATTTTTGGGTGTTTACTCGCTCCACATCTCTCGTATGCGTCCCACTGCTGGGCTCTCCTCTCCTCTTAGGTCTCCTCTTACACCATTTATACACCATTGAATTGCCGATTATCAAGTGTAGGTTTAAAAATTCACGGTATGTTTTAATTGCAATCTCATACAAAATTATATAGGCACCTATCCAACCAACCAACTTGCAACTTGCTTCCAACTGTCTGCCTGATAATATAAATAATAATACATAACAATAATAAAATTTCGTAACTCATAATTGTAAGCTCGAACCCACGATTCTCTGTTAGATGTCATTAGTCACTAGGCTCTCCCCACTTATTTATTTATTACAGGATTTACAAAATACAATACAATTCAGAGCTGTAATGTTCTGATAACTCTGCTCGAAACTGGTAAAATCAATTAAGTATCTATTTATTTATAAAATTCAGCCCAATTTTTAACCACTTTAGTGTATTTTGGATTATTGAATATCAGAAATCAGGCTCCTAGTTCAAAAAAATCTTTATTTACTAAGTCTGACTTTGGTAAATAATTTGCGTAAAACTTTGTGAATATTGCTACCTATCTGTTGTATCACGTCAATTTTGCACTGTATGACGTGCTATCAGTTTTATCCGATATCAAACACGAATCAGACCGCTACTAGCGCGATCTGCATATCTGCATTAATTAATTTTTACAATAAGTATGGGCTTCCATAAAAATAGCGAAGGTGGTTTTCAAGTTAATTTGCAGGCGGTAGGACCTTGTGCAAGGTCCGCCCGGATTGCTACCACCATCTTGCTCGCTAATCCTGCCGAGAAACAGCAGTGCTTGCACTGTTGTGTTTCGGCGTGGAGAGTAAGACAGCCGGTGAAATTACTGGCACTTGAGGTATCCCGTCTTAGGCCTCTAGGTTATCAACGCATCTGCAATACCCCTGGTGTTGCAGATGTTTATGGGCAGTTGGGATCTCTTACCATCAGGAGACCCACTTGCTCGTTTGCCATCCAGTCAAATAAAAAAAAATATGAGTATATTTTGCTAAGTCCGTAATTCTGGTTAATTTCTAACTCTACACTCGTAATTGTTCTTGCATTGTGTTCTTGTCAGTTGCGCTTGGTCATTTTTAGAAGAAAATGAACTGACTGAATAACGACCAGTAGGTATTAAATTTACGATTTATAAAATAATGGAGTCTTTAAATATTTCCATTTTTCATTACAAATTAAAAATACTGAATCAATGCACGCCATCCTAGAACACAACTGGACGTCGCCTGTCACGGTACAAACATCAAGCATTTTGCTTTACATTGCTTCTTTGGAAAACTTAAAAGTGTAATAAAAATTAAAAAAACTAATTATTTAATAGTCGCTGAACTTATGTTGTTCAGTTTGACGAGTATGATCTATGTTTTAATATAGAAAATATCTTGATTGTAAAATATCGCATTGATTTCTGTGCTAAATTTTTCGTATAATACCATAAAGACCACATAAAAACCATACGAAAACGTAAAATAAATTGTTAATTAAAAACATAAAAGTGTGATCGATCAATTAACACCAACCACATGGCAAAGAGCCATATTCTCAAAGCAATAATAAAACCATGACTGATTTAATCCCATGGGCCAAAGTACCCCGACCTTACTGTAAGTATTTCTACAGAAACTGTAAATTTCAAGTTTTTAATGCATAAAGTAGATAAATACAAAAAGGTTTTGTTATTACAATTCCTATTTGAATTTAGGCGACGTTGAAATTCATTGATGCAAAACGATATGCGTAAGTATGTACGCAGCCGGTGATTTCCAATTCTAAGTCGCACTTTCACAACATCGACCTTATTCATTTATTGATGCGTTTAATCGTTAAAACATAAACAAAAGATTTAAAGCTAAGTAAAAGCTTCATATCTACAAGTTAGCTAACCTAAGTCCTAAACCACAAGTAATATTCTCTCTTCACAAATCTCCTTATCTCCTAAAAATTGTACAGACTTTTTTGATTCTTATTACCTACCTAAGATGTTACAAATGAGAATAAAGGATTTATACTGATAATCTGTGCTCATTTAGTCAATATATTTAATTTATATTGTGTTAAACACAGAAATATTCAAAATAATCACAGTTGTAAAATCCTAACCAAAATAGTCTCTCCCCTAGACTTTAAGTAAATAAATAACATGAATTTAAAAGCTCTGCTGGTTTACGCTGAAGTTAAAAGTTTAATATGAAAATGCCAAGCTTATGAGATTACGAGTATACGGTTTTATTTATAAACGATAAGAGCTAATTAACAATAGGGTACTGAAGTTTCTGTATTGCAACCTCACTGAAAACGGGGTAAATTAGTGGGGTCACAAAGAAAATGTGAAAAGGAAGAAAATCTGTGGAAAATTGTATTATCAGGAAAATTGGGAAAAATAAATAAAAAATCAGACCTGGGTAAATATTTCAGATTTATTTTTCTGGAATCGTCAGAGGCACACATACACCGAAGTTGTGATATTCAAAAGCCGAGCATTTAAACTATAGTTTACATCAGGGTCGGTTCTCGCTACAGGTAGGAAGTTAAACTAACTTAAATGTTATGTGTAATCAGATTCCCTAATAACGTTATACCACCATTTGTGTAAAATTACGACTAATTTAAATTTTCATCTCAAGAGAAAATAAACATTTGGGCCCACCTCATGGGACAGGGCGTGGCCCCACGCCGGGTACTCCCTCCGGTTTCCTCCGGCGGTGATCTCGGGAGCCTCGTTGTTCTGCCACTGCCGCCACGATGTGATGCCCCGGAGCTAAGCGTTTGCCTTCTTGCTTGGATCATGCGTCTGTCTTCTTCTCATGAAGAATGATGATGTTGAGATGAAGGGATGCGGTATAAAACCCCGAGGAAGAAAACCCGAGAATTCCGGTTAGATCCAGTTAAAATACTGTTAAATCTTGCAGTTAAATTTCAGTTAAAACCTCAGTAAAACATCGGTAAAATCCCCTCCAGCCTGTAAGCGAAGGAAAACAAAAGTCTTAGAGACAGAACGGAAAAGGTGGAACATGAAGGGCGTGCCCACACCGTATTTATAAAATTATTTGGAAGAAGGAAAAACATAGGAAAGCAAGGCGAAAACACTTACCGCAAACACGTGGAAATCGTGCATAAAAAAATGTATGTGCTGGACCCGCCAACCCGTCGATCTTCCATCGCCGATTTATGGGTTTGTTGTCGACATTAAATAAGATTTAACTTGAAAAAGTGGAAATGAGAAAAGACAGTCTTTATAGAAAAAATGGAAAATGTGTTCTTGCGTCCGCGTCGCTTCGGCTCGCAAATCGAAAAAAACGAGTGTTGCCAGAGCATTTCCAGTGACAGCTCTGTCAGTCAACCCGGAATCTTACCATTTTGGCCAACGTACAAAATTTAAGAAATGTTCTTTTTAGAATATAAAATATGTGAAATGGAGTCTAGGATTATTTTTTCTAAACCTGAAACGATATTTAAGAAAGGGAAACGCAAAACTTGGGTGAATAAAGTGTTCGGTCTGACAGACCATAAACTACCAATGGAAAATATGTTTTATTTACTGGCTACACTTGAAATGATTTAAGGACGAAGGACAATAAGTGGCTCACCAATTCACGTCACGGGAACCACAAAATGTTAAGACGAAGCGCGCGAAAGTTTGAAATATGACACTTGTCATAGTGCCGCGAAATTTAAATTTTAAATGCGAAAACGCAACGTTACAATACCCCCTCTCCAAGGGAAAGGTTCACATAGATGTGAACCTGTCGCTGTCCCAGCGACTTACTCCTAGAACAAGTCTAAAATATTTACCCAAAATCTTATCTCTAATCTAAGATAACAGGTAACCTACTCCGATCACCTGGGAAAACAACAGAAACCAAACAAAATCAGGACGGAATTTCTACCGTTAAATAAAATTTAACAAACTTAACAGAAAATTCCTAGTAAAATATAGGAATATTCCTAACTAAATCTAAACCTTTCCATTCCAGTAACTATCCATTCCAAAAAATTCCAGCAAGCCAGGACACATCACTTGCAACCAATGTCTGCCAGTCCGGGCGAAGATGTTATAAAACCAACCATGAAAAAAAAACACTAAACAGTATCCAACCAAACCAATCCACCTATCTACACTAACCAGAAACTTTCCAACAACCACTCAACTTCCAAACAGCAAAATCTCCAGACTACGAAAAAAAACTCTCAAATAATAGCCGTAAGAAAAACTTACAAACATCCAGCTACAAATCTTCCAACTAACCACCAAAAACTCAAAACCTCCACTTAACACTTCCATAACATCCACCACAATACTAAATAAATCCTCTACCTAACTTTCAAAATATCCGTCAAGGTTCCAAAATCACCACCTAAAATTTCCAATAGCTAAACAGTCTTAAGTTTCCCAAAATGTTAACTTAAAGACCTAGCAACCAACTCAGCCATAAATTGTTCAAAATGGAAACATCCAATCCCGAAACTTTGCCACAAAATTACTGGCCAAGAAAAGATAAATTGAATTCCTATTAGTTACAAAATTATATTCAATTCAACAACAGTGAGTAGGCAGTCATCGTTATCTTGTTATTTTCTTCACAGTCATACTCTTCTCAGCTAAAAATCTCCTAACATACATCATGCATACAAGCTTCCTTTCATACTCTCTTATACATATACACACATACAACAGCAATCTTACCAATAATGAATCAATAAACTTGTTCATCATTTCCTAGCAACCTTTCGGTGTACAACTACATAACCTGTGTTGACACTTTGAAAATAACCACTGACATATCTACATCACCGCAACAACCCAAACTCTACTCACGACCGATTTTACTCAACACCCCAAAATTTTCTCAACAACCCAACCTACTCAACACCCCAAAACTAAACAACTTAACGACCAAAACCCGAGTTAGAACTAAGTTTTAAAATCCTTGATGTGCCAGGTACCTATACCCTGACCATCAAGTCGTTCTAACTCGTACACCAAGGGTGAGAGTACCTTCTTTACCCTGCACTTTTCGTATTTAGGTGCCAGCTTCGCCATTTTAAATTTACTGGCGTCGCTTTGCACAAAAGTACGCTTCCAAACAAAATCTCCCTCTTTAAACTTGGCTGGCCGCCTCCTCAAGTTATAATACTTGGAATTGGTAGCGTGAGCCTTTAACAAATGTCCTCTCACCTCTTCGAAAATGTTAGCCATGTGACCAAATTCTCCCGCATACTCTTCTCGTGGCATACCAGGTTCATAAGCCTTGTCGGAATCTCTGTAAAATTTACCATTAATTACTGGCTCTCTGGCATGAACTAAGAAAAATGGTGAAAAATTAGTACTTTCATTAATGGCACTATTTATGGCAAATTGAATTTTGCAGAGATTTTGGTCCCAGGATCTATGGTTATCCTTTACATAGGATGAAACTGCTACCATGACTGTTTTATTAAATCTCTCTACCAAATTAACTTGCGGCGTGTAGCGTGGCGTGTAGTGCAAGTTAGGAATATTATAGCGTTGAATCATGGCTCGGAATTCAGATCCCGTAAACTGCACACCGTTATCTGCAATTACGGTTTCTGGAACCCCATGAACCAGAATGATATTGTTTTCAAAATGTCTAGCTACTAACGCACTGGTAGCACGCCGAAGTGGGAACAAAAATGTGTATTTAGAGAAACAACAGGTAACAACCAACAAAAATGTGAATCCGGAATTTGAGCGAGGCAAAGGACCAACTAAATCTACAGAGAGAACTTGAAAAGGCCTATGGCAAACTTTGGGCTGACCCATCAAACCAGCTGTGCCTTTAGTGGAGTGCTTGTAAGCTGCACAGCTGTCACAGGACTTAACAAACTCGACAACGTCTTTGTGCATCCCCGGCCAAAAGTAACGAAGACACAATCTCCTATGGGTTTTAAAAACGCCAAAATGTGCTGCGGTAGGGTCACAGTGGTTCTCTTTTAAAATAGCCTGCCTATCTCCCTTCCTAACTACCTCCTTCCAGTCAAACTCGTTCAAAAGGTTGTATTTACTTTTACAATATCTGTACAACTTCGCATCCTTAACGGAAAAATTTGGAAAATTTGCAGGAAAGTCAATACAACCCTTTAGAACTCTGTCATACCAAGGATCTGCAACTGCGTCCGACGGAGAAACATTAATGGCATCAACTTTCAAAAGTCTCGAAAGAGCATCTGGAACGACGTTGTCAGTGCCTCGCCTATGTTCGATCTCGAAATTAAATTGAGAGAGCCTACACCCCCACCTTGCCAATCGGCCTGTGGGATTCTCCAAATTCATGAACCACTTCAAGGCTGCATGATCTGTAATCACCTTGAATGGACGTGAACCGAGATATGCCTGAAATTTTTCAACGACAAAGATGACAGCAAGGGCTTCTCTCTCTGTTGCACTGTAGTTCTGTTCACTCTTAGACAACGCGCGACTCACGTAGGCAACAGGGTGATCAATACCATTGATGTTTTGGGACAGCATTCCACCTATACCATAAGCAGAAGCGTCGCAGTGTACTGAAAATGGTTTAGTAAAATCCGGGACAGCTAAAATAGGAGCAGACACAAGTAAGTTCTTCAGGGTATTAAATGCAGTTTCTGCTTCCTCACTCCAGGTGAACGGAGGAGCCTTCTTTCCTTTGCTAGTTAATCTGTTTAAAGGGGCAGCAACTGTGGAGAAATTTCGGATAAACCGCCGATACCAGGAACAAGTTCCTAAGAAAACCTTGACATCCTTCGCAGATCCTGGAGTTGGAAAATTTAAAATAGCAGCCACCTTTTCAGGATCTGTCCGAAGACCAAACTCGTCAATCACATATCCTAAATATTTCAGGGAACTCCTAAAAAAATTGGACTTTTTAAAATTTATTGTTAAATTAGCGGACCGCAATTTCTCCAAAACCCTGTTTAAAAGAAGTAAATGTGTATCAAAATCTGAGCTAACAATGATGATGTCATCTACATAACAAAATACCCTGCCATTTTCAATGTCGCTGCAAAAATTGTAACCAACTAAAGCATCCATCAATCTTTGTTGTCTGGCTGGAGCTCCACAAAGACCAAAAGGCATAACCTTAAACTTAAAAAGACCACGACCTGGAACTGTAAAACTTGTTTTCTCCTGTGAATCTGGATGTAAAGGAATTTGCCAAAAGCTGGAACTCAAATCGATTGAGGATAAATACCGAGCTTCTTTCAAGCTATCTAAAATCTCGGGAATGTAAGGCATGTTATAAGCATCACCCTTTGTTACTGCATTCAGTTTTCGACAGTCTAAGCAAAACCTCCAGTCACCATTTGCCTTCTGTACTAGGAGAGCAGGGTTGTTCCAAGCACCTTCGCTAGGCGTGACTACGTCTAGCTCCAGCATCCGGTCCAACTCTGCGTTCAAAGCGATCTTCTTCTCTGGTGACAAAGGGTACTGCCTCGTACGCAGGGGAGCTGCCTCTCCCGTATCAATAAAATGTTGTGTTAAATGCGTCCTACCCAGACCTTTACTTTCAAAAGAAATGTCATGAAATTTATTTATAATAGACTCAGCTAACTCCTTCTTCTCCGAACCTAAATCGTCAAAACCTTGTAAAGTGTGTATCTGGTCAGAATTAATGGCATTCAAAGAAAACAAGGAATCAGAGGGGTATCTATAGTTAATTTTATCAAAAATTTCAGGTGCTAAGTTAAATTCCTTCCAAAAGTCGCAACCCAAAATGATATTTGAAACTATAGTTGGAATGAGATGAAACTTTATAACCTTGGTTATATTATTAAAGGTAACTGGGACAAACATGTACCCAATTGTTTTACAATTTACCCCATTCGCAACACTACATGATGTGTGAGATGTTTCATGCCAGTCAAAGCCAAATTTAATTAATTGAAGGTGAGAATTATTCCCCAAAATGGAAATACAAGCACCAGAATCTAATAGTCCACACACTTCAAAATTGTTAATAAAAATATTTAAATGTGGTCTAATGTCATTAGGATCAGGTGAGAATAAAACCGAAGCAATAGATTTAAAACTGTAAAACTTAGCAACTGAACTTAACTGATCACCGTTACATTTGCTTCGGTTAGAAACTAGTTTTTTGAATTTACACACTTAGGACAATTTAGAACTGTGAAACCTTGTTCCCCACACTTGAAACATTTAACAGAAGTAGGTGTTGCCCTACACTTCCTAAAAGAATGATCAGTCTTTCCACATTTGTAACAAACAGGTTTTTGCACCGGTGCCTTCTTCACTGGAACTGGTTGTTGAACAACGGCCGCTACTGCTGGCTTTGACTTTCCACTGTAAGAATACTCTGGACTCAATGTAAGTTTTGGAGGCTCAGTAAATAAATTGGCTCGCTGCTTAGCTGACTCTAACAACCTACATTTCGCCTTAAGCTCTGCCACAGACCGAACTTCAACCAATGCTAACTGTTGACCAAGGCTCGGCCTAATGTTGTGCAAAAGAATCTCCAGTTTTTCTTCTTCACCTAAAGGCACACGCAGCCTGCTGAAAAGGCAGGACATGACAGCAATGTAAATATGTACAGGTTCATCGGCACCTTGAGTGCGGGCCCGAATCTCCCCTTTCAACCTATAGTCAAAATCAACAGAGTCGAACTCCTCTAATAACAAATCCTTGAGCTCCGTCCAAGATGTGACCTGTGACCGAACACCTCTCAACCAAATTAAACCCTTGTCTACAAACAACAATGATGCAGACTGGAAAAGCTTCTCATCCGAAACACAAAAGGCAGCCTGCAGCTCCTCAATGTTCTCCAGGAACGACCTAGGATCACCAGTACCATTAAATCTGACTTTCCATTTGGATAAATCTCTATCACCCGAGCACACAATATTTGTAGGAATAGGTGACTCTACCTCTTGTTTAATATTTATTTTTGGTTTATTCAGTGCCTCTTCCGGCACCTGAGCAGGGTCATCCTCAACATTCGGATTGCTACGCGTTCCTACCATTTTGAAAAATTAAAAGTTAAACGCGAACAAAAATGGTGGTAAAACTCACAATAAATGTTCCTAAATTCTATGGCTTAACCATTAATGTCAACCATTCAAAATTAAAATAAATTCTTGTGACTTAATAAAATCACAGTGAGATGCTGTACCACAATACACAACAATAAATAAATATGCACATAAGTATCAAAACCAAAAGTTGTTACACTCCAGAAAAGTATGGCGAGATTCTGTACTATGAACTTACTACAGCAACACTTATTATTATAAAAACAATATTAATTACTAAAGAAAATTGTTCCAACAAAATTTATGTAACTTGGTACAAACTGCAGTGTGCTTCTGTACTACAATAGCTATAAAGCTCATGTACTAAATAAAAGTTAATAAAATGAAACACTTCGACAAAAGTTATTAAACTCAATGAAAACTATGGTGCGCTTCTGTACTATTAATCAATGCAACACTTTATGTACTTTGAGATTATGATGTCTTATTGTTAACAAGTATGTGATTCAGACAAAGCAAGGTTCTTATGACTCAGTTGAAAATTTATACTGAGCTTCTATACTGCAAATTTTTACACTATGTACCACTAATGAGAATTCAGTCTTAGATTTGTTCAGTCATGTTATTTATTACTATTATTACTCAACTATTTGGAAAAGGAAGTAAAGTGCAATGTAATTTTGATGTAACTTTGTCTTAGAAAAAAAACTGTTTAAACAATTGTCTACTAAAAGGTTAAAATAAAATGCTATGAACACAAAACACACTGAGAATGTAATAAAATATATGAAAGTTCTTCAATTGAGTGTCTCTCAACTGAACAGAAATTATCTGAAGGACACTTTATGCTATTATTAAATATGAAAGTCAATTAAATTTTCAGAAATTTTTACCCGAAGGACAAAAATGTTTTCATTAAAAATATGAAGGTTAATATGGGTACTTAATCACAGAAACCCGAAAGAAATACACACAGATTGAGAGGTATAAATTCAGTGTAGTGTTTTAGGGCGTGGCAACTAAAATTGTACACAAAATGGCCGCCAGCTTAGCTGAGCGAACCTGTACAGCTTAGCTGAGCGAACCTGTACCAACCAATAAGTCACTAAAACACTCACCTACTCACTACTCGACTATGCAAACAAATTTTAAGAAATCATAAAGGTTTATGAATTTGTGTATTAGTGAAAATAAAACTTTTACTAGTACACAAATAACACAATTAAATATTCAGTGTATTACTGACAATTAAAACACAAAATGTGCACATACACAAACCATCAGTGAATTTAAACTTAATTACTGATATGAAAAGTAGTTAACGCTACAAGTTAAAATTTAATTTAACAAACACATGTAATGGTGGTATAACTCCTACTCAAAAGAAAGGAAAAGAATTCCTACCAAAATAAAGGGAAAGTGGGCGCCATTTGCAACCTCACTGAAAACGGGGTAAATTAGTGGGGTCACAAAGAAAATGTGAAAAGGAAGAAAATCTGTGGAAAATTGTATTATCAGGAAAATTGGGAAAAATAAATAAAAAATCAGACCTGGGTAAATATTTCAGATTTATTTTTCTGGAATCGTCAGAGGCACACATACACCGAAGTTGTGATATTCAAAAGCCGAGCATTTAAACTATAGTTTACATCAGGGTCGGTTCTCGCTACAGGTAGGAAGTTAAACTAACTTAAATGTTATGTGTAATCAGATTCCCTAATAACGTTATACCACCATTTGTGTAAAATTACGACTAATTTAAATTTTCATCTCAAGAGAAAATAAACATTTGGGCCCACCTCATGGGACAGGGCGTGGCCCCACGCCGGGTACTCCCTCCGGTTTCCTCCGGCGGTGATCTCGGGAGCCTCGTTGTTCTGCCACTGCCGCCACGATGTGATGCCCCGGAGCTAAGCGTTTGCCTTCATGCTTGGATCATGCGTCTGTCTTCTTCTCATGAAGAATGATGATGTTGAGATGAAGGGATGCGGGATAAAACCCCGAGGAAGAAAACCCGAGAATTCCGGTTAGATCCAGTTAAAATACTGTTAAATCTTGCAGTTAAATTTCAGTTAAAACCTCAGTAAAACATCAGTAAAATCCCCTCCAGCCTGTAAGCGAAGGAAAACAAAAGTCTTAGAGACAGAACGGAAAAGGTGGAACATGAAGGGCGTGCCCACACCGTATTTATAAAATTATTTGGAAGAAGGAAAAACATAGGAAAGCAAGGCGAAAACACTTACCGCAAACACGTGGAAATCGTGCATAAAAAAATGTATGTGCTGGACCCGCCAACCCGTCGATCTTCCATCGCCGATTTATGGGTTTGTTGTCGACATTAAATAAGATTTAACTTGAAAAAGTGGAAATGAGAAAAGACAGTCTTTATAGAAAAAATGGAAAATGTGTTCTTGCGTCCGCGTCGCTTCGGCTCGCAAATCGAAAAAAACGAGTGTTGCCAGAGCATTTCCAGTGACAGCTCTGTCAGTCAACCCGGAATCTTACCATTTTGGCCAACGTACAAAATTTAAGAAATGTTCTTTTTAGAATATAAAATATGTGAAATGGAGTCTAGGATTATTTTTTCTAAACCTGAAACGATATTTAAGAAAGGGAAACGCAAAACTTGGGTGAATAAAGTGTTCGGTCTGACAGACCATAAACTACCAATGGAAAATATGTTTTATTTACTGGCTACACTTGAAATGATTTAAGGACGAAGGACAATAAGTGGCTCACCAATTCACGTCACGGGAACCACAAAATGTTAAGACGAAGCGCGCGAAAGTTTGAAATATGACACTTGTCATAGTGCCGCGAAATTTAAATTTTAAATGCGAAAACGCAACGTTACAATAATTAGCAATTTATTCTTTAATTTTAAGATAAGATATAGAACTCGAGTCTCGAGAACAAGAAACGGAACATTTAAAAAACAATAAGTATTGTATTGTAAACTCTTTATGTTACATAAAACACACGAAATTAACAAATAACAAGATAATAAGATAAAAAATAATTAAAATAATAAACTAAATTTTAAATCAAAACGTGTAAAATTTTACTTTTACTGTCCAAGATTTGTGCTACACAAACAAACTGAAATTAAATAACTGAAAACCTGAAAAAGTAGAGTCTTCAGAATCGAGAGTAGAATCGATTGCATCTTACTTAAAAGCAGGTGTGTTTTTTTAATCCCCTTGTTCACTGTGCCGAGTTTTTAAAGTTACATAAGCCAGTTAAATGTATGTACAAGTTTGAACATTATTATGTTAATTTCTTTAATTTTAGACATTTTTCTGTCAGTTTCGATTTCCTTTTAAAAAAGGCAAGGAGCAAGGATTTCGAGAGTAGAGTTAGAAATCAAGTGGAACTAGATGCGGCCCTATTTCAAATTTTAAAATCAAAATAATTGGCCACAGTTATACTTATGAACTTTGCTTTAAGAGCTTTGCGGTGAAGGAAAACCTCGTGAGAAAACATGCAGAAATCTGCAAAGTGATTCAATGGTGTGTGCGAAGTTCCCAATCCGCACTGGGCCCGCGTGGGAACTATGGCCCCAAGCCCTCTTGTTCTGAGAGGAGGCCTGTTCCCAACAGTGGGACGTATATAGGCTGAGATGATGATGATACTTATGAACTGAACCTGATCGCCGTCTCTTTCATGTAAAAAAAGTACAATAAACGTTATCGTTCCCATATTTTCTGTTTTAAATAGGTAATAATAGGTAATAGGTAAGAATTCAATAAACTGGTACAACAGCTACATTATTTCATCAAGGAAGGAAATTCAGATTTTGTGTCATTACTCATCAAACAAGTTATAGGGAAGAACATTTAAATAGCTGAAAACTTACACCGCCCCAAAAATACTTCTATTTTAATTTACTTAATTGGTTGCATTTATTTTCGAACACCTGCATAATTTCAAAAAAACATTCGTGTGTTTGTCTAAGTCAGTACCGTAATTAGAAATTTGTAATTAGAAATTAGGTAATAAGAGTATTTATAGTGTGCATAAATGCAGTGTACAATTGTGTTTTTTACGATATGTAATTGTGCCTAACTAATAAATAAATAAATTAACTATACTGTAGGAGTCAGTACCTAATTATATTTGATCTATAACTCTACACTCATAGTTTGTATTTTGTCAGTTGCGCTGCGCAACATCGATGTTTTTAGAAGAAAATCAAACTGGCAGCAAAACAGCCGGTATTCAATTACCTAAATTCTTGCTAAAACATTTAATGTGCGCATGTTGCATTCATCTGGAAACCTTTAATTGGCTCTATTGTTACATGGGTTTCCGAATAAAATAAAATAATAAAAAAAACTCAGAAAAAGTAAAAAGAGGATTTTATTATTATTTCTGTGGCACAGTCAAAAAGGGATTTAAAAACACAAACACAACCTGATTTAAAACACACTGTAATCGATTCTACTCACGGTTCTGAGCACATTGCTTTCTGGTTTTTAGTTATTTAATACCTTGTATAAATTACTTTTCATCCGACCGAACATCTTTACAAACCTTCTCATTTAATATTAGTTGGATTGGATTGATAAAATCCCACTAGAGATAAAAGCGGTAAAAATATTTAATCATACTTATTCATTTACCCTTTTTAATTAAAATATAGTTTAATGAAAATGACCCATAGGTATTGTACCTAAACTCTTAAATGTGAACGTATCAATAAATTTTCTGAATTGATTTACCGCACAGAAACAAAAAAAAAAAATAAAGAAATCATGTAGGTAGGGCAGAAGTACCTTTTGTGACCACTGCACCGTTTATAGCCATTTATTGTTTAAATATACCTTTAAAATAAATTTATAGTAATAAAACATTAGAACTTAATTCGTTTCAGTATAAACTTTTGAAAACTCACTAAACATATTGTTTTAATACTACATATATTTTTTTATATATTATATTACTTGAAATGTCAACTGGCCAAGAACGGTGTTAAGGTGGCCAAAAACGGTACTTCTACCCTAAGCACCTATGAAAGTTTTAGCAAAAAAAAAACTTATTGTTCATCTTCCTAATTTGGCTTTAGTTTTTAAAAATAAATACGATAAATACCCACCAAAAACTATGTGCATCCCACAATTCCAGCACTAATCCTTCGCACTCAAAAACTCGTCAACTCCGTTCGTAATCCGCAACTCCGCAACTTCGTTCGCAACCGGGCTGCCGCGTGGCGCGCACTCCGCGGCTGCTGTCAGACTGAAGCACGTCCGGCGTCCGGCAAGGAGCTTTGAGGAACGTCCTGTAGGCAGTTGTCTCACTACCGACGATCGACGAGAAGCGATCAAAATAAAACTGCTAAGTACAATATTAGTACTATCAATAGTTCTATAGATCTATTGATTGGATAATGATTTTCCATCGTATTTTCTCGGAAAAGTTGGGATTTATCTCGCTTTCTGACTTGCTTACTGAAGTTTACTGAATTTCATTGAAAAAACAAGTTAAATACGGACTTATCCTACAGACACCAGTGTATTCACTAGATTTGTAAGTACAGCTAAACTTCCGATTGGTAACCTACGAGACTGTACATAGACTTGTACATTCTTCCCACCTTATGGTCTACAGACTTTACATAGACTTTGTACATCTTAGAAATGTTCGGACTTCATCGACATATTTCGTATTTTTCATCACACTTGCTCGTAAACAGTGTCGTAACATGCAGGCTACCTTGGTTGCAACCCCCCAAATAAAACCTTCGACTTTAATGTGCTTATCATGAAACCCGTGGTCGGTAAATGCGTCATTGCGCGTACAAATTTTCTTGTCATGAAGCCCAAGGTCGGTAAATGCTGCGGGAGGGGGAGGGCGGTAGGGCCAAGAGCGCAGCCTAAGGTATCGCCAATATTAGGAAGAATTATATTTTTTATTTTAGAAATATAAGATTTTACTCGCAAATGTGATGAAAAAACATTATATGTCGCACGGGCGGTACTAGAATTACGAACATCGACTCATTAAAGCCCTTCTTCTCTTCTTATCTTCGACTTCGGGCTTCTAATAGAATCTCGTTCGTTATTCCTTATTTACCGCCCTTAAGACACAATTTACTACTTCACATTTGTTCGCAGGCCAGATGCAGAACTCACCCTCCTCTTGCACTTCAAATATCACACAGGCTCAACTGTCAGAAGCAGGCGCGTATAGTCACCTGGAATAATATCTGCCACAGTGGAGCGTGCAAAAATATCTGAAACGCCCTGCCGGCCCTAGAAATAGAGTCGTATATCAGATATTTAGCACGTTTTTTTGTGTCACATATTGGTGCTGGTGACTGTCCTACGTATTGTTTAAATAAAGTACTTAATATTTTTTTAGGTACACTCTACATTATTTTTCATCACACTTGCTCGTAAGGAGTGTCGTAACATGCAGGCCAACTTGGTTGCAATCCCCCAAAATAAAACCTTTTCACATATAACGCCTCGGTGTATGACTTTTTTTACATTTGTAGTACAGTCACCAGCACCAATATCTGATACGACTCTATTTCTAGGGCCGGAAGGACGTGACAGATATTTTTGCACGCTCGGCTGTGGCAGATATTAATGCTGGTGACTGTACATACACCTGCCAAATTATACCATGGTTACTTGTACTATTATGATTGGTTTTTTGGAGTCTTTTGGAGATATGTATGCATTGGAAAAATTCGTGTCTAGATTCCTGTCCAGCGGTGGTGTAGGGGTTATAGCACGCAGCACGGATTGCTGAGGATTTGATTCCCAGCGCTGGTCTCTTTTTCTGGGTTTTTCTGTGCATCCATGTCTCAGTTTGTATTTTCGACTTGTACTATTATTTATTCCATGCCAATGGCCCACGGTATAACCATAGCCTAGGTATATACCTACCTCCAACTACTATTTAGGAGCGGTATAACGATGCGCAAGACAATAGCAAATCACGAGTGCGCCATCGACCGCCCAAACACGGGACTGCGGGAGCTGCTTGATGGCTGCGCCGGATTGTTCGCCGATTGTTATTTGGCTATTGTATTATTGTTTTATAGGAAACAACAATCTAGTTCCATATTGGCCTGTGAATGGGACATATTGCCCTTAGCCGTGGTGGTCTAGTGATTTGACCTCAATCTGAATCTCTCAAGCAGAGGGTCGTGAGGTTGAAACTTGAACCTATCGGCGATGAAATTAATGGTATATGTAAAGTTCCCAATCCGCACTGGGCCCGCGTGAGCCCAAGCTCTCTCATTTTGAGAGGAGACCTGTGCCTGCAGTGGGACGTATATGTATACGCCGAGCTGATGATGAATGTAGACAGTAAAATCCTCGCGGATATATTCAGAGTTAAAAAAACTCTCACACAGACTCTAAACTTAATGCGTGAATAGTACATATCGATATTCACACATCTTGTTCTCAGGAGAGCAAAGATCCTCTCACACGGCGTCAAAATCGCAGAAAGTGAACGCCGGCCTGCGTAAATGACGCAATTGTCGCGTAATTGCGGCGTATTTCGAGATTGATAAAGATAAAGCCCAGAGAGGAATAAGAGGATATTATAGCACACGGCGGCCACGCCCGATTGCTCCCGAACTTAGTGCCGTGCGGCCGACATACATCGCGTTGCGCACCCGACTGCTTTCCTGCGGTTTTCCTGCAATCTGCGCTTGAGGGGTGGGGTAACTCGAACCGGTGCGGGGCGGAGCGTAGCCATTCTGTACGTTAGTACTATTATATATTCTGTGATTATAGCGTAAAACACATTAGGTTATTATAATTATTATCTACGTCAATGCGTCATTGCGGGGAAAACTGAACGCAATACGATAGTTAAGAGGGTATGAAAAAAATAATGATTCCGTTTATTCCGAAGTAATTTTAAACATTACAAAATGTTACCAGTACAACAAAAATGAAGACTCTTATTTAAGGACGTGTTTAACATATGCTAGTTTGTAGTAAACCTATCATTCTCGGCATGTTCAAGTGTATCTAAGTTTTAGTAGGTAGTAAGGCTAAATTTTAAAACAATAGAAAAGAGGAAAGGGAAATAACATAACCCAACGTGGATACTGATATTATTTTTTTTACTTTTTTAAAATTCTTTATGAAGTTGAATGAAATTTGGTGTGTAGACAGCTGAATCTCTTCTATAATAACCAGAGGGCAGAATTGCTCATGGCAAAAATCAAACGTCAATAGAGTTGGAACGTTGAATTTTATCGAATATCGAATAAACTGAAATAATATAATTCAACCTAAGGATTCAAATCACCTGGGACTCATTTTCATCGTATAAAACAGTATCGTAATCTATGTAAAAGGTGACTGAACTTATCGATAGCTGAAAAAGTCGATAAAATTCAACGTTACAACTATATTGACGTTTGATTTTTGCCATGAGCAATTCCGCCCTCTGATAATGACAAATTAATTTTTACTCCGACATTGTCACGAATTAGGAATACGCACAGAAATTACCCATTTCCAAACAGCATTGCAGCCATAATCTCGCCAAAATTCCGTCGCGTAGCGTAACTTCGGCAAAGTCTCGGCAAAGTGTATGTACGAGTATATTTCACCACCATCAATATCTGACACAACAAGCGTGCATAAATATCTGATACGACTCTATTTCTAGTGTCGGTAGGACGTGTCAGATATTTTAGTATGCTTCTGTAATCTTTAATAGTGACTGTTATTAGATTGAACTTTGCGAAAGCCCATATCAATGAACTTTATTCTATTTGTTTGAACATGATTCAAATGACAGATTCCAAACTGACGGAACTGGAGTCCCTCCTACTGTTACGCAAACTATCGATACTTTTGCATGTACCTAGTGCTAAAAGTGGCAATAGCATTATTGTTGGTTTAAACGTTACGCTGTCGAACTGAAAGTCTTCTTTGAATTTTAAAATATAATTTATTCAACACTTGGAGTGTCACTTTTTGACTCTGACGAACAATCTTGTATTAATAATAGGTTCGTTTATTTTACCGCTTTAATTTTTACCGATAACCCTCACCTCTTGCAACTGCCGCCTATTTGTAAGGGCGTTCATTAAAGAAAGTAAGTTAACATAACACAGTGCCTACGCAGTAACTTAACACAACAATTTGTTAGCAAATTTGAGTTCTAATATTCGAACAATCAGCAGTTTTAATGTGTGTGTGTTTTTTCAAGCATTATATCTCTGCCGGAAAAAATGCGCCATGCGCGCGCTGCTGCAGGACCACATGCACACGCACGCTGCGGTGCGCTGAGGGAGGGGGCTGCTAAGAGCGCAGCCTAAAGGTATCGCCAATATTTGGAAGAATTATACTTATTCTTTCTTAATGATGAAAAACATTGTATGCCACACGGGCGGTACTAGAATTACGAACATCGAATCGTTAAAGCCCTCAGTCTTCGACTTCGGGCTTCTAATAGACTCTCGTTCGTAATTCCTTATTTACCGCCCTTAAGACACAATGTACTATTACATTGCGTCCACAGTAGTAGAAATATAGTAGGTAGTTTTAATATGAATCTGGCGAGTTCCCCACAGAAATTCCCTATAAAAGAACAATGTTACATTTACAAAACCAGATATCTGCTCATGAGTCAGCTTAATGACGAATAATGAGGTTAATGAGTTGATTGGTGCGCATGCGCAATCTAATACGGATCGTTTAGGGTCTAAGCGGAGGTTTGTAATCCATACGATATACTATATATTAGTATATTAATATTATAAATGCGAAAGTGTGTGTGTTTGTATGTTTGTGTGTATGTTTGTCTGTCTTTCGAAACAGAGCGACGGATCGACGTGATTTTTGGCAGAGCTATAGTTTATGGGCCAGAGAGTGACATAGGCTACTTTTTATCCCGGAAAAATGCACAGCTCCCGAGGGAACAGCGCGCGATAACCGAATTCCATGTTGGCGAAGCCGCGGGCAAAAGCTAGTATATCTGTAAACTGTACTTTTTCTCTTTTAATTTTAAAATATGACAACTCCAAATAACCTATTTGTAAAAACAATAAAAAAACTACTAAAAAGCAGTGGTGGCCGAGTGGTTTGACCTATGACCTCTCAAGCAGAAGATCGTGAGTTAGAACCAAGCCTTATCTGAGTTTTTTTAGAATTAGCATTCGAAATTTACTACATACAGCTTTACGGTGAAGATACTACACAGACTGTACGCGTGGGAACCTGTAGTGTGTGCTGCGACACACACACACACACACACTCTCCCAATATGCACACTATATATTATCGTAAGCTTATTAAATAAACGCAGTATTTATTCGGAACTCCTAGTGTTTACTCATCTCCCATCGCCCCACATTAAAAACCACTGCTCAAGCGCCCTCACTGAGAGGAGGCGAGTGCCCCTAGTTAGGACATATACAAGCTGGGATGATGATGAAAAGAAACTAAACTTAACACAAGAATCATCATCATCATCATCCCAGCCTATATATACGTCCCACAGCTGGGCACAGGCCTCCTCTAAGAACAAGAGGGCTTATGGGCCGTAGTTCCCACGCGGGCCCAGTGCGGATTGGGAACTTCACACGCACCATTGAATTGCTTCGCAGGTTTGTGCAGGTTTTCTCACGATGTTTTCCTTCACCGCAAAGCTCGTGGTAAATTTCGCACATGAATTTCGAAAAACTCAGAGGTGCGAGCCGGGGATTGAACCCACGACCCTCTGCTTGAGAGGCGATAGGTCAAACCACTAGGCCACCACGGCTTCGTCAAGAATAACATACTTATATGTTTTATGATATCGACTAAATTACTAAATGATTCGCGACAAGAAGCTGGCAGCCAGCTATTTCCACCAACGATTGAGCTTGGTTACTCACCGAGGAAACGCTACCTGCCTCCTGCAATTATACTGTTAAGAATACTACTTATAAGAACCACGTCGAACCGGGTGTGCAAAGAAAGATCGGTATAACAACATTTGATATAATTTCAAAGGATAGGAGCTTCACAGAACTTTTTTATAAAATAAACCTAACCTAACCTAACCCAAAGCACATCAAGTCGAATTAATAACAATAGAAATAAGTTTGGTGTTTAAGATAAATTACATTATATCAAATAAAAATTATGTCAATTGTTGCATATTATATCAATTGTTGTTATATCCTTCGCTACGCATCGGTAAGAACATTGCAGCAGGGCTACTACGAAACTCGAAGTTCGTGTCGTGCGGTCCCTCTCGCTCTCGTATTTATTTATTTATTTTATTTTATTTTATTTATTTGGTAAGAAACAAACAGTCATACAGATAAATAAAATCACATTACATTATGGGTTATAAACCAGACCTATAGTTTCCTTAATTAACAAAAGATAAACGTGGCTAGATAAATTTAGAACAGATGTAGTTAAAAAGATGAAGTTATCAAATTACGATCATATCGCGATTAGTATAACCAGGACAGTCCAATCACCAGGTCACCGCGGAACCCTACCAAAGGAGGCAAATTTAATTCATTTAATGAATGACGTGAATGTTTCAATGACCAGGTTTCGCGGCGGCCCAGAAATCGAACTGATTGACTATATATCAGTTATATTCCAAGCTAAATTGGTTTTTAAATATTGAAATTATAAGACTCGAGAATCTATGAAGCTTATTTAAAAGCACTCTAAAAATAAATAGTATAAGTGTCAGAAGACCGCACGACACGAACTGCTTCGGGCGGTTGGCTGCGCGGTGAAATCTCATCTCATCATGCGGTCATGCAGTCGCGACTGCAAGAGCGGTCCGTGTATGTTGATCACTGGGTTACTGCTCGAGCAGTCCGTGTAAGAAGACTCGAGAATCTATGAAGCTTATTTAAAAGCACTCTAAAAATAAATAGTATAAGTGTCAGAGAGACCGCACGACACGAACTTCGAGTTTCGAGTTTCATAGTAGCCCTGCTAAGCCCGTCTGTAGTAGTGGGCATAATTAGTGTCTTCTTTTAAATGAGACAACACTTCGGGTTTTGACCAGCCGGTGTTACGGTGCGTATACTTCATTGATTATTCTTTAGATTCAGGTTCGTATTGCTTCGCGTACTGGGCGTGTGCCAACCTATTATGCATTGTTCTATACAGGGTTTCTCAAACTTATGGCTCCACGTACCCCTGTTAAAGTTTCTAGAAGACAGCGAACCCCTACCTCCCCCCCCCCCTCAAAGATAGTAATAAAATTGGCTGTTGGAGAAACTAAGTTTATTTTTATTTCAATCATCATCATAATATAACGTATATTATTTATTTCAATAAAAGGTAGGTAACAAATATAGGTAAGAATCATCTTGCCAACGAAAATACAAACTGAAACAAACAACAACAAATAACAAAAATAAGTAACAAATTTGGAGTTGAAATAAAAAATACAAAAAGACTCCAAAAACCAATCTTAATCATCTTGCCATTCTTGCAGCCACCATCACGTAAACCTCGTCGCGAACCCCCTACCGTCGAATAGCGAACCCCTAGGGGTTCGCGTACCCCACTTTGAGAAACCCTGTTCTATCAGACTCGTATTCAGGACTCATAGGTTCGCTACTCCATACACATATATGTGGCCTGTAATATGAGCAAATAATTAAAACATAAATCATACCCGTCAAACTGAACAACGTTAGTTCAGCGATTTTTAAAAATAGTTAGTTTTTTAATTTTTATTACACTTTTAAATGTATTCGAAGAAGCAATGTAAAGCAAAATGCTTGATGTTTGTAGCGTGACAGGCGACGTCAGTTGTGGTTTAGGATGGCGTACATTGATAGCAGTATTTAATTTGCATGAAAAAAGAAAAAAAAAACATTATTTTTAAAAGTTGCTGAACTACTGTTGTTCAGTTTGACGAGGAGGATCTATATTTTAATTTTTTGCTCGTATTACAGGCCACACCCGGTAGGTAATACTTATTCCCATTGTTACCATTGATGTAGTGATTCTATTCTTTTTTGGCAGTTACCATTTGAAAATGACTGTAAGTACTGCAATCGGTGGCGTCGAGTGTTTACCTGTTGCATAGTAGGAGAACTAAGCATTGTACAGTCGAGTTCATAAACTTGTGAGCATAATTTTGATCAAAAAATATCTGAAGTAATCTGAACACGACTCTATTGTTAACGGCGTAGAAGCGTGTTCAGATATTTTTGATCAAAATTTTGCTCACAACTTGCACTCCATTTTTTTCTAGAATATTATAGTAGATGGCTGGTTTCATTTGATGAACACCCCATACACTTATGTTTTTCCGATCTTGTTAAACGTCGGGGGCGAAAAGTTCTGGAATGGAGCCTGCGAATCGGCAAGCGCAGCGTAGGACGTCCACCAACGAGATGGACGGATGACCTGGTTAAAGCCACAGGTTCGCGGTAGATGCAGGCCGCTGCCAACCAAAGCAACTGGAGTCCTATGTCCAGCAGGGGACATCCTATGACTTAGGTCAGGGATGGGGAAATAGATTTAGAGATGGGCCATATACAATAATTACAAAATTTCCGCGGGCCAGGGAGCATTTATTGAATAAATTTCATTCTAATCAAGTAATAACAAAAATAAGTCATGTAATCTATAATAAATTTATTGTTTTGATGTGCTGGGTCGGAGTGAAAGATGAAATTTTGACTGTTCATTAATTAAAGCTTCGAAATTAGGCTCCAAGTTACTTTCAAGTAACTCGTAAAATACACTCGAGATGACGTCAGACATCCTGTTCCTTAATTTGTTTTTGCGAAGATTCATTGAAGAAAATACTTGCTCACAGATATATGAAATATTTGAATATTGTTTATCGCGGGCCGATTTAACTTAGATGACGGGTTTTGATCGCGGGCCGGACTTGGCACGCGGGCCGCTATTTCCCCATCCCTGACTTAGGTGATGATGGCCTCACACAACATAGGATGCTGATTGAGATATTTGGTTGACAAACATTATTTATTTGTCGATTTTCAACAGAATTAAGCAACGGGCCCTACCCGAGTACCTTCCGTAATACTGATCTAGTAGTGGCAGTAGTCTGACCTAAAAGCGACAAGTGAAGAGCCAGATGTCAGCAAATGGTGAAAATTGTAATCAGGTGGGAATCAAGCTGGGGTTTTGCCGTGTATACAAATAACGTTTGCACTAGGAAGAGGGTCGGAAGCAAACCTACGAGCCACGCGAGCGCCACCCCACCGGAATGCAAACGAGCATTACTGAACAATGGACAGATAACCACGCCGCGTATGGTCGCGAGCGGCGCCGGCGCGTGCTAAACAATGTACTATTATTAGGCAGTTTAAATTGGAAGTCCGAATATATTATAGAGAATTTGGCGCGGTCGTGTGGTAGATTTTTTTAATCACTCGTCAGGATAATGATTTTTTTTAATGAATAAATAAATATCACGGGACAATTCACACCAATTGACCTAGTCCCAAAGTAAGCTTAGCAAAGCTTGTGTTATGGGTACTAAGCAACGGATAAATATAATTATATAGATAGATACATACTTAAATACATAGTAAACACCCAAGACCCGAGAACAAACATTCGTATTTTTCATACAAATATCTGCCCCGACACGGGAATCGAACCCGGGACCTCAAGCTTCGTAGTGAGGTTCTCTTACCACTAGGCCATCTGGTCGTCTTTAATGAATTTATTAATCCAATGGTTGGTCACTGATATGATAACTTGGGAAATCTGAGGCATTCTACAAAAGCATTGCGAGCACAGATTGAAGCAGTTTTAGCAAATTATTCGATCCTACCCTCTTCTCTTTGACGAAGCATCATGAAGAAACCAGCTGTTGAATGAAATGCATGTAAATTTATGTATGCGTGTGTGTGCAACTATATACTGCTGTCCAATTTAATTACAGTTGCAAATAAACCTTTAAATGAGAAATACATCTTTCTGTGTCTCCATCCCTACAAACCAAAAGAAACCTTATCTCCAAAACACCAGCATTACACCTACAAAGCAGTTCGATATTGTGTAAAGTTACCACTCTATTATAATCCAGGTTTGTAACTATACAGCTTATGACTTCTCATTCTAAGAAGGGGCTTATGCCCACTATATGGGGGCTGCGCGTGGGACGTATGTAAGTTGAAGGGGTCCATATCGGCTCGTATACTTATTGGTAGTCCGAATGTTTGTTTGTCAGAATGATCGTTTGTCAAAACTCTTTTTTCTCTGAAACCAATAATTGTTCAGAATTGTTATAAAACAAACCTAATCTAACCTATAGTTTTCTATAGGATGACCATTTAAAAATTCCAATTCGAATATTTTAATTGGGTAACTGTTGGAACTATCTGGGGCCACGGCAGTGCCCCCGCCAAGTCGAGCAAAACAAAAACAAAGGCATGGCCGTACCATACTTTTCTCGAAGCCATTCAGGCTATTTTCAACATGTATGTCATCTTTTGTACACAGTTTGAAAATAAATAAATTGTATTCTATTCTATTCTATTCCAGATTTCAGTGGGGAAGTAAATATGACAAACGATAATTTGGACAAAAAATTACGGTATGACTAGCGAAGAGTGCGAACTTTGGCGCTCCCAAGTTGAAGACGATGAATAGAATGTATGATATTGATACGGGCTTACAAAACGTGCCTCTAGTGCTAGACTGCTAATTGAATACGTTTATATTCAACAATGTTTACGAAGCACTTCCTCAAATGTAACTATTTTCATTACAGTAATGCGCATGGCACTGGACGTGAACTTGCTCGACCGTCTGCGAGAACCAATTACAGTTATACAATGATGAGACTTGTGGGCGATTCCCCGAAATTAATACCTTGTTGTTTATTTTTAGGCCGATTGTCCATTAGGTCAATGAAGAATGACGCGATACGAATCTGAACGAAGAACGATTATAAGGTCAATCCTTACTTGCTAAGTAATATTATAAATGTGAAAGTAAGTTTGTATGTATGCATGCATGTAAACTCATTATTTTTACAAAACAAAAGAAATTAAAATACAATTGAAAAAACTTTGAGATGTGTTTTTCTGACTCTGACGCGTTCACACTTAAACCGCTGAATCGATTAAAATAAAATTTGGTATTGAGATAATTGAGATTGATTGATTTGAGATTAATTGGCATTTGGGAAAATATCGTGAGGAAACCTGCACAAACCTGCGAAGCAATTCAATGGTGTTTTTTTTTTTTTATTCGACTGGATGGCAACAAGCAAGTGGGTCTCCTGATGGTAAGAGATCACACCGCCCATAAACATCTGCAACACCAGGGGTATTGCAGACGCGTTGCCAACCTAGAGGCCTAAGATGGGATACTTCACGTGCCAGTAATTTCACCGGCTGTCTTACTCTCCACGCCGAAACACAACAATGCAAGATGCTGCTTCACGGCAGGATTAGCGAGCAAGATGGTGGTAGCAATCCGGGCGGACCTTGCACAAGTCCTACCACCTGCAAAAACCTGCTGGTGTGTGTGAAGTTTCCAATCCGCACTGGGCCCGCGTGGGAACTACGGCCCAAGCCCTCTCATTCCGAGAGGAGGCCTGTGCCCAGCAGTGGGACGTATATAGGCTGGGATTATTATTATTATTGAGATAGTTTTGAGACTCTGGGAAGGATATGGGATGGTTTTAATCCCCGAAAATAGATAGTGACACGAATTTTAACCACGTTATTTCGTGGCCTCCGACTTTCCGCACGCATTAAAAAATATATAATTTGTTATTTTTGTTAATTTGTATTTTGTTTATACGTAGCGTGTATGACGTAACGTGAAAAGGCCTCCAAGAACATAGAGCGACGATATAGTGTTTGTCGTGTCTGTTTTTGTGGGCCGATCGTTATTGAACTTTTTGGAAGAGGTTTTTTGGGTCAGTCTTTCGGTGATATGATGATGTGATGATGGTCCATAGATTTTTGCAGGTGGTAGGGCCTTGTGCAGGGTTCGCCCGGATTGCTACCACCATCTTGCTCGCTAATCCTGCCGTGAAGCAGCAGTGCTTGCACTGTTGTGTTTCGGGATCGAGAGTAAGACAGCCGGTAAAATTACTGGCACTTGAGGTATCCCATCTTAGGCCTCTAGGTTGGCGACGCATCTGCAATACCCCTGGTGTTGCAGATGTTTATCGGCGGTGGTGATCTCTTACCATCAGGCGACCCACTTGCTCGTTTGACATCCAGTTGAATAAAAAAAAGATTAAAATACTTAAATATTTTTAATTATTTTACCCCGATGTCTAATGGACGACGGCCCTATCCAAGAACATTCTAGCAGGTGGTGGAGTGGCCTTCCGGAAAGGAGGTTCCGTTGACCCGTCTATCGCACCATTGGCCTCCGCGTCACATCGGCCAATTAAGCCGATAGCACAAATTGATATGACAAGTGACACGAGTACTACATGACACTTCGGAGTAGAAGCTAGCGGTGACCCGAAATAAGTAATTTTTAACCGACTTCAAAAACGGAGGAGGTTACAATACAATAACTCTTTATTGCACACCAACACATAGCAAGCAGTACAGAAAACACAGGTAGGTATATGCTCTGAAGTAAGCAATAGGCGGCCTTATCGCTTCAGAGCGTTCTCTTCCAGGCAACCTTTACAATGAAATGAGGTTATCAATTCGGTTGTATTTTTTTATCACTTGAAAACAAATGATTTTTCACAACACATGCACACATACTTACAAATAAGTTAAACAATGTAAGTAAAAAACATTAAATTTACTTTATCTAAATTATGGGTGCCAAGTGTCATGAACAGAAAGATGCTGACTCAGCATAAAGCTGTGGAGACCACAGCGCTAATATTTCGCCAGAGCCACAAAAATGAGCGAGGATTAGCCACTAGCATCCACCGGTTGCCTGCAATTCTCACTTCAAGTAAAAGTAAGAAACTCAAAAAATCCCCCAAGCACAAGGTGATAAATAATATGTTTATATGAACCACGTGGACTCGCAAAACATACTATGATACAATGGACACTCCAAACATCATTATCAGCAATACTACACGTACTATCCACCTACGGCTTCTGGAGTCCGATAACAGACGATTATCGTAATGCTCGTCAAGTACTGCGATATTATTACACTATTATTATGCAAAATAACTACGTTATAGCCAGGTAGCGTACATAATGAACTCGTGTATAGTTTGAAACGTGTTAGTATAGTCACCTTTTGTGACGTTTATATCGTTGGGGTTTTGTATATGTGACAAATACGTGACGCATCTGCAATACCCCTGGTGTTGCTGATGTTTATGGGCGGTGGTGATCTCTTACCATCAGGAGACCCACATGCTCGTTTGCCATCCAGTCTAATAAAAAAAAAATGACTCATCAATCGTAGCGATTCAGCTTCTTAGCTGAAGGCAGCCAACATCGTTTGCGGTCAAGCGCCAATCTCCTTCCAGCATCTTCTGCCTCATCCAAGATCTACTTGAGTAAATCCTTTCGTGTGCATGCAGCTAGGCTGTGGAATCGGTTGCCGACCGCCGTCCGACAATCTTCCTCTGTATACTCGTTCAGGGAGACTTTGAAGAAGATGTGGCTCACACTAGTTCCTTGACTATTTATAGTATAAGTAATTATCCTTTAGGTATACTTTTCTGTTGTCTGTCTGGCTGTCTATCTGTAATCAAATCTTGCAAGTTAAATTTGACCAACTTGCAGTAGTTGGATTGATTTGAAATATAGTACATTTATGTAAATTGCGTGACAATACAACATTCTGGTAGTCACATCTTGGTAGCCCGGCCAAGATCGTCTCCACAGGACGCAACTCTTCAACGGTTAATGGTATCGACCTGAAATTTGGTATGCAAATGTAGTTTGGGTGGCAATACAAGTACAGTCAACAAAAAGTACAGTCGGCAGAAAAAGCTTGTATGAAAAATGAAATTTTTAGCAAAAACTTACTTCCAAGAAGGTCATCATAGATGTTCACTACTGACCCTCATCCGACGAGCCATTTTAAAATAAAAAAAACCGGCAAAGAGCGTGTCGGACACGCCCAAAATAGGGTTCCATAGCCATTACGAAAAAAATAAGTAGTTTTTTCCTAAGGATTTCGTATTTTATGCGGAATCTTCCAAGTTTAGGTATATTTTATACCTTAGGCTGCTATTTACTCTTAAACTACTAATAATTCTCAAACAAACTTAGCCGTTATAGTTTTCCTAGAAAGTTTGATATATTTACTACCATCCTGAATTTTTCCAAATTTTTTCACCAACCGGTTTAGATTTTAGAGGGGGGGACGCTCGATTTTAATGAAAATTTGCACTTTAAAGTTGAGTATTTCGCAAACAAATCACTGAATCGAAAAATTGTCCTAGCAGACCCCTAATGGTTTTAAAATACCTATCCAACGATACTTCACACTATAGGGTTGGATGAGAAAAAAGTCACCCCCACTTTACGTCTATGGGAGGTACCCTAAAAAAAACTTTTTAATTTTTTTTATTATACTATTTTGTCGGCATAGTTTACATATTATTATATATCAGTGCAAAATTACAGTTTTCTAGCATTGATAGTCCTTGAGCAAAGCCGCGGACGGACAGACAGACAGAAAGACAGAAAGACAGACAGACATGGCGAAACTATAAGGGTTCCGTTTTTGCCATTTTGGCTCCGGAACCCTAAAAATCGTCGTCGTAGCCCGCGCGTAGCTTCTTCGTAGCGCTACGGGTGGCGTAGCGTCACGTACATTTTTAACCCCCGACGCAAAAAGAGGGGTGTTATAAGTTTGACCGCTGTGTGTGTGTGTGTGTGTGTCTGTGGCACCGTAGCTCTTAAACAGGTGGACCGATTTAAATGCGGTTTTTTTATTTGAAAGCAGGGTTTTTAGCAATGGTTCTTAGATATGTTTCATCAAAATCGGCTTAGCCGTTTTTGAGATATTAAACTTTGAAGTGACAAAGTCGGGGATTTTCCAACTTTTTGTTGGTTAGGTTATTCATCATTTAGAGGTGGTCATTTCTTTTTTTTCGCGACGCCCGTTTGTTTTGAACCATGTAGTATCAAACATGACATATTTTTATGTATGGTCTTCATTTATGTATTTTATTTTTAACACACTAGGTTCGCTATTTGAAGGGATCTCCAAATATCCCTGTCCATGATATAACCATTAACTTTTTAATACGCCTTAAAATAACTTTTAATACAATAAAAACTAACAAAAGGAGTAAATAAGAAGTCCGTATTAAGTAACTTAAACTTCAACAGTCGAGAGCCATTCATAATTGTGAATATTGTGATCAACTTAAAAATGGGTCCCTCTCTATTTTTGGTACTAAAGAAATAAATACTTAGGTACATCTGCTCGAAAAACATAACCCTCTAGCGGGCAGTGGGCTAAAAATCATGGTAAAAATACAGTTATCAGATCAAAAAATAGTATTAACCTTTTAACCGCCAATACGTTTTCATTCGCACGTGCCCGTATCGCCACCTACACCGAAACTATATGACATTTTGTCTTAATTAGAAGACTGCGGCGAAATGAGCTGGATAATTTTTGTCTTATAATTCAGACAATGGCGGTTAAAGGGTTAAAAAGGACGAAACAAAAACTTAATGCTGAAATACTTCGCAGAAATAGTATAGGTTGAGAAAAATTGTATACAACTCTAAGCGGCTCGTAGACGGGCCATATTTTCACTGCAATTTGCGGCCGGCAACCATTGGTGTCCCTCTCTTACTCACATGTTAGACAGGGACACCAATAGTTGCCGGCCACATATTGCAGTGAAAATATGGCCCGTCTGCCCGCCTAGGAGCCCCTTGGTATACAAGCTTTTTTGACAGTTAAATTTTTGCATTCTCATTGGACATACGCGCTCAGACCGAGCTGTGAAAAATAAAACTATTACGTGACGTGTACGTGACATTATTCGACATCGCCACAGATATGCCACAATAAACTAAAAATTAAGCAAAAATTCAACAAAAGCTCTCAAAATAATGTAACTTTTTATGCAGCGTTCGACCAACAGCAGCCAGTGTTGAGGTGTTTGTTTGGTAATTAGCTAATTATCTATTTACTTTACTTTTTATTATCTACTAAATCGCGTCTTTATTTTGCAAAGTACGTCCTGTTTTCTTGTCTAAATAGTAAACAGCCGCGGTGGCTTAGTCGTTTGACCTGCGGCCTGGTAAGCATCTGGTCGTGGGTTCAAGCGCGGGCTCGCATTTCCGGGCTTTTCGGAATTTATGTGCAAAAAAATTCAAAGATGTGTGCGAAGATCCCAATTCACACTGGGTCTGCGTGAGAGCTACGGCTCAAGCCGCTCTTATTAGAGAGGAGGCCACTGCTTAGCAGTGAGTGATATTATTGTGATGATGACAGACATTGGTTAGTGTGTAGCAAGTGTGTAGGTAATGTTAGTGCCGCCATCTGTTGCGGAGTAGCCGAACTACCAGATCAGTAATCACGACGAATTTCCGTCGCTTAATTTACGCATTTATTGTGTTTCATGTGACAATCAGTCGAAGGGCGGAATATAAGACAACAGTGCAGTGCGTTTAGATGCTCTCGCGCGCTCCCATATAGCAAGAGGGTCTAGACGGGGTGTACTTATTGTAGCACTATTACCTCGGGAACGCGCGAGAGTCTACGCGCGAATGCCCTCGCGCGCAAAACGCGCCGTCTGGACGGATTCTAATGATGATTTTCCACCGGCGAGACGAGACGAGGCAAGGCGAGACGAGAATTGAAGTTTGTATGCATACACGCGCGCCCGCGAGCCGCCGCGGACCGCCGCCATACAAGTTTAAATTCTCGTCTCGCCTTGCCGGTGGAAAATCGCCAGCAGCAGCAGTTTCGCGCTACGTCCGATTAATCTCGGTCGCGTAACTTGGGCACATTGTGTCTAGACATTAAGTATAGTCATTGTGTGGCAGGAAGCGGGCAGCATGAGGGCGTTCCACGCGGTGGCGGCCGTGCTCGCGGTCATCCTGCTGCTGGTGCGCCGGCGCTGCGTCGTGCAAGGGGTAGGTACCACTCACTACTACCATCATCATCATATCAGTCGTAGTATAGACTTCATCATCATTATCATTCCAGCTTATAAACGTCCCACTGGGCACAGGCCTCCGCTCAGAATGATGTTTGAATTTGATGAGCTTGGTGTTTACATTAGCGCTCTCGCTTCATTCGAGTTTGAATCTTGTGCTGCGCAGGTTGTAAGCTCAATCACCTGAACTCGCCACGAGAGTGTATACCATCGATCAAGCGAGCCGCGGGCCGAGATACGAGACAAGGCACGAGGCGAGAGTGTAAATCCCGCATACCTAGTCGTGCATTAGGTCAATACTGGGTTTGCGCCGCAGCACCGCGCCGCCATCCCCCCAGGGTAGGCACCTCGTAGGCACTGCCTACACTGCTGTCTATTCAATGCACGCCATTAACATCAGCATCATTATATCAGCTTTAGGACATACATTGTTGTACCATCAGCCAAATGTGTGGTCTACCACCCTAAAGTTGATAATCATTTTTTTTCCTGTTTTTGTTGAGGTTTTGAACACTCCAGGTGATCATGTCAGCCTTATGGGTGCTCGCTCATTTTCCCTACGCAAGGTCAACTTGAAAGTTCGACTTTAGCGACATATTAAGCGACATAAGGATCTTGTTTAAAAGGTCTAATGCACATCAGTTCGCGATCTTATTCACCGTCTCTTTCTACCCTCGTCTTAGCCGTGTGGCAGAAAGAAGTGGTGAAAACGATTGTCATTACAAGTGCGTTAGACAATAAAGTTTTATGTCATCCGCCAACTCGTTGGTGGGCGTCTTCAAATTCAAATTCAAATATTTAATTTTTATTGGCACAAACAACTATGCAGTAGTGGCTTTGGGGGCGCCAGAAGCCTATACCTTCTAGGGAATTCCCAAAAGTTGGGGTTGGGGGCGCCGTGGAAATCTCACCCAGGGCGCTGGAAGTTGCTAAAACCGGCATTGTAGGTATGTACATCCGATCTGCCGGTCTCCACAACAATCTACCCACAACAGATTATTACTAACTGTAGTGTTTACCCGTGGCTTCGCACAAGTAAACCATTCCAGCAGTTGAATTGAAATTCCCAGATTTTATTTAATAAATTCCCATAAGAATTTTCAAAAATTACATTCGAGATTTTTACCCGACCCCTCTGATATACAGCTGATATACCTGTGTGTTATTCCAGACGTCCAGCTATTTACATACCTACATACCAAATTTCATCTAAATCCGTCTAGCCGTTGAAGGAGTAACAAACAAAATTCCCGTGGGACAAATTACATACATCGTGATCTTTTTAACGTTAAATACTGGAAATATGATAAAAAGTAGCCTTATCGAAAGAGTCAGCTACAAAAATGCCAAACGACAACCAAATCTGTCTTGTCTATTATACACGCGCACAAACTACTTACAGTTTGATTAATTCGAGTTAACACTTGACATACAAATAAAGCAATTTTTAGTATACCGCTACCCACGTTTACAGATTATTTAAAAACTATTTTATTTGTATGACGTCAAAGTTGAAAATTGACTGAAGGCACGCCCATCTGTCAAGTGTTAACTCCAATTAATCGTACTGTATCGCATTTAAAATACATCATCGATTTATTTCCCTTAGATCAAACTCCAACTGTTCAGCGGTTTCGGCATGAACGGTGCGGAGGGGTTGGTCGCGAGCGGCGCGGGCGTCGGCGATGGGCGCGGCGTGCGCCAGACCTACCGCCGCGACCCGCGCATACATATCGACTACGAGGATATTGGCCAACAGCCGCTGGACGTTGACTGACTTTTGAAACCTAGAATTATCTAAGCCTAGAGGAAACTATGTGAATGTCCTGCGATATACAAAGCATCATTAAATGAAACTGGAATATTTCTTCCATTGATTTCATTACACGGAAAATAATAACCTAATCTAACCTAAAAGTTGAAAAATCTGGACATTGTCTCTTCAAAGTTCAATATCTGAAAAACGGCTGAACCGATTTTGACAAAACATGCCTAAGAACCATCGCTAAAACCTGCTTTCAAATAAAAAAGCGCATTCAAATTGGTTCACCCGTTTAAGAGCTACGGTGCCAGAGACAGACACACAGACGCACATAGCGGTCAAGCTTATAACATCTCTCTTTTTACGGGGGTTAAAAACAAGAGGCACACTGTATTGCACGCCTACGCTGATCAAAAAGTTTAACTGAGCATAATATTGCGTCCATTTCGTTGTCAAATCTGATTTTGATATCGAGTAGCGTCCTGGTAGTTCTGTATCCATGTATTCAGCCATCTTGAATTTAAATCCTTAAAGGGCCTATGCTAGCTGACGCGGTTTGGCAGCGCTAACTGCGCGTCGCGTAAGGACAGTCACCAGCACTGTAGCGACACCCCTGCCACATATTGTGTAATCAGCATTTTAGCAAACCACGCGGGGCCCACGGCCAACGGACGCCAGTCGGTACACAACCACCTTACTTGCCACGTGCCTACCAACGCGCCCCGACTCCCGCCTGGTTAGCCCACCATCTGAACTTTTCTATAAAATACATGTGTGATATTAAATAATATTAACTACCTACTTTGTTCATCTCTTCCATCCCAGTGCGCAACCGAACTATAGACATTGCCAGTGAAGTGAAGAGTAGCTAAAAGCACTAATATCTGACACAACAAGCGTGCATAAATATCTGATACTCTATTTCTGGGGCCGGAAGGACGTCTCAGATATTTTTGCACGCTCCATTGTGGCAGATAATCAGCCTCTAGGTTGGCAACGCATCTGCAATACCCCTGGTGTTGCAGATGTTTATGGGCGGTGGTGATCTCTTACCATCAGGAGACCCACTTGCTCGTTTGCTATCCAGTCGAATAAAAAAAAAATATTAATACTGTACGACTGATTTTATCTGCACCAGCGCTAGCTAGTGTTAATTTTTACATCGCATTATTTTAGAGCCATCGCCAAAGGCTTGAAGCCTTGCAATTTCTGCAACTTGAGTTCGCTTACCGAACGGCCCCTTCTAAATCAATTCTAAATCAAATCTACATAATTGTTAAAATTATAAGTCCGCAAATAAGACCGAAAACTGCAGCAGCGGCAAAAAACAGACAACAGTAGGTACTTGGTACTACTGATTTCAATGATTATTTATGGAATACATTCGGAAAGTGGCGACGATGTCACTTGCCGTCGTATCCTGCAGTTGCCGACGACCTTCCGATCGTCGTCCTCATCACCACACATCGCATACAACTAAGATACGCTATAAAAATAAAGTACCTAAGTAGTTCTCGAAAGTGGATTTTATTTACATTACCTGATGAGTCTGACGACTGACGTGTGACGACTCCCGGGAAAAACCTGGCTTATTTACTGCATTCACCTACATTTTAGCGTAATTAGATTTCTTAACTAACATAATAATATTACCTACATACGAACAGTGAGATAGTTAGGTATTAGTTTTTTTCACTGCCTACGTGAAATTTACGATATCGCTTGTTGATGCTAAAAATGCAAATGTAAAAACTATAACTAAGTTTGGTGGTAGTCGTGGCATGCAGGCACCCTATCAAATCAGTTGACTACATGCTTTGATAAAAGGGAATGCGCGCGCTACCTACTCCGCTCATACGTATACATAAATGTGTATATCTACAAGAAAACATCTTAAAGACTATAAACATTATGTATATTTGTACCAAACTAACGAACAACCGTGAAGCTATCGCGTGGGCGAGGAGCAAGTTCTCCTGCGGACGGGCATCATGAGGTATCGCACGTTCTTCTTATAGTAGGGGCAGGCGGGCTCGTCGCAGCCCAGCACCTCCGCCTCGCGCACGGACGGCCCTCCTCGCGAGAGGAGCTCGTCGCCCAGCACCTGCAGAGTGCACAGGGAACAGAGTGGCGTGAGAATACAACTTCGGCCCGATGCATCTGCCATGGCCCTATTCCACCAACGTGACGTACCTAATGTTGGTGACTTGCGAACGCTGCTTATCAAGAGGCTCGCTGGGGCACGAGAAGCGCGTTTTATCGACAGTAGCGTGGCGCTCTAACAACTGTAGTCTTATGCCCTTTTCTTTGTCTTATGCGCAAGCAGAGCGGATTTTTCAATTATGTTATTCTTATAGGTTTAAACGTATAATTATATTAAAAATACCTTGATAAAAAGTCATAACTTCAAAAACCCAACTTCCTTAAAATAATTAAGTACCTACTTAAATAAAAGCATAAAAAGGCTTTATTAGCATTTACTCGACACCGACATGTTGAGTATTGTTGAATGATAATCAATATTTGCATCAAAATTTTACGTAATTATGTTGTGAACAGGAATAAGGTACAACTTTTTCCTAGTCGACATGCATTAGTAGATTTGTCGGTAAATCTTGCCACAAGGTAGGTACTTTTTATCTGTGATTAAAAATAAAATGGCGCAGACACCTGCAAAAACTTACAAAGTGAAAACCGGAGTTTTACATTCCCAGTTTGTAAGCATAGTTGTTCAACTGTGAATTCATGGAGCATTGGACCCCTAAGGATATAAAATAAGTGGTTCATAATCCCGATTAATATAATTTATTACCAAACGACGGGCACAAGCGAGGAAGCACGGTCCGCACACCGCAACCGCACACAACGCCGCCAAAAACTCCACAAGAAACATGCCCACCTCAACCCACAACATGTTTGCTAGCACTATTAACTTCCATAAATACTATAAATTAATTACTAATTTAAAAACAAATTCGAAGGAATAATTATTACAAAAAGGACAGTTTTTACAAATTGCAATGACATATTTTTGTGTTACTTATTTCTTTTGGTCATAGACATCTTGCATGATGTGTAACTGATGGAAGAAGTTCATATTGTAAAAGTTTGTCAGTATGATGGATGATTATGATTTATATCAATTTTTTATGATTCAAATCCAATGAAAAAGTTCACCTAAAAGCTCTAGTATCCAGGCCAATCCTAATGTAATTGAAATTAAAAGCAATAACTGTCATTCTTCAAGCTATTTTCACGAATTAAAAATGTTCCGTTTGTCGTCGTACAAGTAAATTGAAAACATTGAAAAGTTCACGATTTTGAACATTTTGCAGAATAACTTCTTCATACTTTAAAAAAACAATAATCTCTTTAAATAATCTTCATATCGTATTTGATTTGGATAATATTTTATTTTGCTCAAATTAAACTTTGTTTTACGAAATTAACAATTGGCGTAAAATGAAACGAATGTCACTTACGTTGTAGACATTGATAAACCTAGATTAATGTCATTGTCACACCGAGTCAGCCGACGATAGCCGATTTCAGGAAAAAATATTTATTTTACTTGAAAATGGGTCAATAATTCCGATTAATTCGAAATCGACCCATGTGTTTGTAATCAGTATTATCTCTAGATCTAATTTTAATAGTAGTTACGTTTATATAACTGAAAATGGGTTCGAAAACAGTGATAATGTAAGTTAAATTGTGTTTTCAGAGGTTTGTAGTAATTTTAGTGGATACTTAAGTTGGCTTTGATAGGATCTTGTTTATGTGGCTTTAGGTAGGCACGCTGTTTGTTTGTTGCCGGCAGTTTTATGCTTCTTACGTTCATTATCATTGCATTGTTCACTTAAATTTAGCTTGCAATTTCAGCTCTATTTAGTTTGCGTGTATGTGCGTTTATTTTACGAATAAAGTAAATTAAGTACTGTATGTGAATCGCCAGTATGTGATTACACAAGACTAGGTGGCATGTCGCAGTGGATTACAGTTTGTTGTTTAATTGGCAAATCAATTTTTTTTTTCTAAGAAAAGTTAGTGTTGGCTATGGCTTTCTTTTAAACTTTCTCTTAATGTTAACAACAAAGTGTATTCACTAGACAAATTGATGCTACAAGTTTATTGTTTACTTAACAACTAGCATATGACTGAAAAAAAATGTTTCAATTAAATTAAATTATAACAGACAGTACAAGTCTGTTTTGTTGCGTTTTATAATTTATTATTTGCCCTTCCAACTGAAATTTGTTTTATTTTAATGTGTCTTCGACTGAATGTGTTTTGATCGTCGACCAATGATCGCGTTGTTTGTGTTTGCACGCACCATATCTTCATAGACCTCTTCTGTACTGGTTCTGGCAGAATATCAGCGCTGCGGCCTCCGCAGCTTTATTGCTGGAGTCAGCG
>NC_133491.1:14674908-14685299 GCF_025370935.1 Choristoneura fumiferana
ACGCAGTTTTAATGCTAGATTTAAAGAGCATGTTTCGGCATATAGGAATGAGCATCCTGATAAGTCGAATTTGCAAACATTTGTTGGAACTAAATCATTCTTTATCGGACTCGATTCGTATGAAGTGTTACATTATTGTGGCAAGGGGTTTCGTCTCGATGTTTTAGAATGCATGGAGATAATTAGATACAACAGTATGGGGTCTATTATTAATGAGCAGGTAAATTTAGTTTTCATCTCCCTTGCTACGGCTTGGATCTAATTCAGCAATGTAGTTAATAAAACATGCCTTGACAGTAAATAAATAAAAAATCAAGGTAGTTTTTGAAGGACGGTTAAAAAAATTATTAATAATTTGTGGGTAGTTTTGTTTTGTTCATAAAACGTATGGGGGTACTTGGGGAGTTACAGTGACAAGTTAAAACGGTGGTTGTGGTTCGTTAGTCTAACAACTGGTAGCATGGTGTACGGTTGTGGTCACTCTGAAGATGAGCTCTGTTTGAGTTCGAAACGCGTCAGTGTAGTGTGGTGGTGGTGATAGATGGGTTTGTGTGATTTGTGTGTGTTCTTACAGTGTGGAGGTGGAGGAACTGCAATGAACACGCATATTTTGCATAAGCTTAAGCTATCGTAAGGTCGCGGGTGAGCAAGGAATTATTTTAGTTCATTAATCAATTTAGGCTATAACAAGCACTTATGAATGTCAAAAAATCCACCAGCACCGGTTCGGAAAAACCACTGTTGAGAAGAATCCGGCAAGAAACTCAAGAAACTATAATATCATTTTAAAACAGATGTACAAAGTTATTTAACGATTTGCGAGTACATCACCAGCTACTAACTTTTTAACACAGTAGATTCGCTATTTGTAGTAAAGGATCGCCAATGCGGATTGGAATTATTTTCAACGGATAAAATGCCGACGTCTATTGTAAATAGAAATGCACACAAAATTTCTAATGTTCTTGTTTATGTGTATAGTATCTAAGTGTACCTTTTCAACTGGATTAGAGTCCCGATACCCGTACACAGTAAGCTGTCCCTCCATTTTTAAGGCACTCCCGGATATAAGGGGCAACTGTAACAGAAAATTATTGAGTGTATGAGATAGTGAAACTTTGAGATTATGAAGTGAGTATAGGATAGTTAACTTTATCGTATAGTGAGGGCATTGTGAGTCGATCAGATAGTGACACAATGTGACATTATTATGTGACTAGAATTAGTGAATAGTAGTCAGTGAACATTGCACTAGCAAACAGTACACAAGTAAACATCGTAATAGTGAACAATGTACTAGTGAACAGTGCGCTAGAGTACAATTTATCTTTTTTTTTATTCGACTGGATGGCAAACGAGCAAGTGAGTCTCCTGATGGTAAGAGATCACCACCGCCCATAAACATCTGCAACACCAGGGGTATTGCAGATGCGTTGCCAACCTAGAGCTTAGGCCTAAGATGGGATACCTTAAGTTCCAGTAATTTCACCGGCTGTCTTACTCTCCACGCCGATACACAACAGTGCAAGAACTGCTGCTTCACGGCAGGATTAGCGAGCAAGATGGTAGCAATTTACTAGTGAAGAGGGCACTAGTGAACAGTCTTCTTACTAGTGCATATTGTACTAGTGAACATTCTACTTGTGTGCACTCTACTACTAAATATTGACACAATGATAGTGAGTCGACCAGATAGCGACAGAATGATTTAGTGAGTAGGTCAGATACCTTGGTTAGTACGCAGGCGTCGTTGAGTAAGTACCTCGTGGGCACGTTGTCGGTACAGTCCAACACCACGTCGTATTTGTTCACTATGCCGAGAGCGTTGCTCGAGTCCAGCTGCACGTTGTGTTGGTTTATTGTTATATTCGAGTTTATTCTGTGGACAAAGATTAAGGATATTTCAGCGTTTAAGGTCACAGCTCATTAGAGCCACCCGGGCAAAACAGCCAGCCAGCGTCCACTCGGTGTTGACAGGTGGTCCACGGGTGCGGGTGGGGTCTTTCTGACAAAACATGTTGCACTATAAATTGTAAGTAAACCATCTTTTTTGTACCATATTTGAGAAAATAAATGACTGACTACTGATTAACGATAGCGGACTTATTAATGATAGTTTTACTTACATCAACCAACTAGTCCAACTACATAGAGGTTTAGTGTAAGTACTTTTCAGGTGGTAGGACCTTTTGCAAGGTCAGCCCGGATTGCTACCACCATCTTGCTCGCTAATCCTGCCGTGAAGCAGCAGTGCTTGCACTGTTGTGTTTCGGCGTGGAGAGTAAGACAGCCGGTGAAATTACTGGAACTTAAGGTATCCCATCTTAGGCCTCTAGGTTGGCAACGCATCTGCAATACCCCTGGTGTTGCAGATGTTTATGGGCGGTGGTGATCTCTTACCATCAGGAGACCCACTTGCTCGTTTGCCATCCAGTCGAATAAAAAAAAAGATAATTGTACGTTAAACTGAGTCCGTACAGAATCCGCTCCTCTCACTGTGTAAATTGGGCTTTACAAATGTGCATATCGCGTACCTCCTGAGCGCATCAGCTGCAGATTGCACTTTGCTTTGGTGCTGGTCGTTCTCTGTGTGCAGGAACTGGCGGTGTATGTTTGTCAGATCCACTGTATCATAGTCCACTAAACCTATCTCACCTGTACAAAAAATAGATAAATTATAGTGTAAATTAAATCTAGGGTACCTACGCTGGGGGCAACGCCGGTAACCTTTCCTTAGTTGTTTGGGGTTTCAGTGCAGTAGCGTTCATGTTCCAATATGAAAAATTCTAAAACAAGTGCCGTAATAAGATTGAGGAATTAGTTCATTTTTTTGGTGGGTGTGTATTGACTAAGGATAGCCGTGAGAGGTAACTGACTTGAGCTTCTATGGATGTGTAGCTGAAAAACAGGGTTGGTATTTCCATGTCGGTATTATCCAAGCCAGTATTAAAGAGTGTCACCTGTCACAACGATCGAGTCAAAGACACATAAATTCTTTTTTAATGTTTTTCATTCTGGACTATGGAACAACCCGTAACCGACCGGACTGTCGTAATTTGGCGGTAAATTATTTTAATTAAAAATCTGCTATTGTTTTATGTTAATTAGAAAGTTTATTCTTATTGATATAAAAAGTTTCCAGCATTTCTAAATTTCTTAGACATTCACCATTGGGGTATTGGTTCATGACAAACATTCCTCGCACATCTCTGGTGGAAATGCAACCCCTAAAGGTTAAAGACACTAGATCCATTGTTTTACTTGATTTAGTTTAAGGTCACAAATAATTTTATTTCTTCTATCAAAAATAAATATTAAAATACGAAGTACAAAAATTGCATTATTCAATAGAACAGTATATCATAGTCATAGCCGTTATTGGGCCATTATAGACTTACCAACGCCAGCCCCAGCCAAGTAGACAGCAGCAGGACAGCCCAGGCCTCCCGCTCCAACTACGAGCACCCTGGCGGCACAGAGCTTCACTTGCCCTTCCACTCCTATCTCCGGCAGAAGGATCTGACGACTGTATCTGTTGACATTGGGAGTAATGGGTAAGTTCCACAAACAACTTTGATAGTTATACTCTGTTTCTACGTCAGGCGAAAAAACTTACTAACTATGGCCATCCTCTTGCATGTATCTCTTAATTGGATTATCATAAAATATTGGACATGTATTGATTCTGTTGTTGACAAAAATTGCATGGATTGTAATAAGATTGAGTACTTAGTAAAATTTTTTGGTGGAGTGTATATTGACTAAGGATAGCCGTGATAGGTATTTGAGTGATTTGAACCTATTCAAAGGTGCAGTGAATATTATTTTGAGTTGTCCGGTATCGGAAGATGCAGTATGTACGAATTTACAGGTTCATCAAGCACTCCTTTGTAGCCAGATAATCTGGACATCGCAATAGGAGTGTTTGATGAATGTGGACATCGAGTCTTTCAATGAGGCTGGCATAGTCACACAAGTACACTTAAGCCTCTAAAAAATTAGAAAAAAAAAATTAACAGAAATTATGAAGATACAGCCAGTTCCTTAATTAACTAATAAAATATTCTGATTTTGATTCTGATTCTGGCTATATCTTCATCATCGTTCCACATGGTGTCACGCTGTGCGACACTATTTTGCACGGCTTGACGTCACAGATAACTCCTGAATTTTGACGCAATGTCTTTGTTATTTTTTGTTTGATTAACGCATTCACTTCCACCTGACTTGACTTGACTGGCCACAGGTGCCACTGACGCACATGTGCGTTCAAAATGTTTGAATAGTTATGACAGCGGCACAAGGTGAGTCACAGTGACGCATAGATGCGTCGGTGGCAATGAATGCATTAACAAAAGATAAACATGATGGATAATATATTTTTACCTAGGAAACGAATTAGATGTACCTACTTTCTATTCTCTAAGTAGTATGCAAAGTTCTGCTTTAAATGCCACTTTTATTTATACTACGAATATATGGAAAGACTATTATTGCCGAAAAGAATGCGCTACAGAAAATGTGACAGCAAGTAATTTTTTTAAAACAAAACTGTATCACAACTCACATAGCTATTTATTCAAAATTTATTAAAAATATTTATTTATTTATTTCAAAGAAACTTACACAGTTTAACAGTTAAGCACTAAGGCACTGCGCAAGACAAACACTGAGAAGAGAGAGATTGAATGACAATCCAACAAAACAACAATTCATAAAGTAAATGTATAAAACAAAACAAATGTTTAAGTAAACATTTTTTATATGTTTTAAAATTATTTATTAGTAAAAATATAGTTGTGCTCACCTCTCAATGGCCCATTTAGGTAGTCTGTCCACTTTGGTTTGATTCTGAAAACCATCCGAATTGACATGTAACTGAGACTCTAGATGGGGTTTCTGTAAATAAAAAATAAAAAAATTATTGTTAGTCAAGTAGCTAGAAAAAAAAAAGTTTGAAGTCCATAAAAATAAAAAAATATGGTTACTTCATCTTGTTAAATAGACAGGTTTCTATGCTGTTGCAAGAAACATTCAAACAGTTCTATTGATTTTGACTATTTTTCATTTATTAGGCAGAGGTTACACACGATCCAACTGAACCACAAATACAATGCAGTACGGAACCGGCTACAATGATATAACAAGCTGTTATGATACATTAGTGGTATTACAATAACAACTGACTGGAAGCCTTGAAAATCAAAACAATACATACCGATACCCATTTCTTTTTCAACTCGTACAATTCGTTTTCTTTTTCCACTAGGATTTTTCGCAAGTCCACTATTTCTTTCTCTAATTTGTTTATACACTCCATAGTGTTAAACTTAGGCTTATAACTACGATATAATTTAAATTTTCGATAGTTTACGCAAGCAAGTGTCCCAGAGCAAGCAGAGGTTGAAGCAGAGTTTGACAGAACAGACAGAACCAGCTGTCACTGTCAGAATTTGATTGACGTTTTTTTTATAAAAAGGGACTGCCACATTCAGCCTCTCAACGCTCGTTTGCAGCGATAAATCTAGTCCCCTATTTTGAATTTCCCGCGATTCAAAAAAGTAGTCAAATCGCTGCGTCGAACAGTAGCGTCAAGATGAAAGAATGACCTTCGTCTTGGAAGCTGATTTCTTAAGCTCCTTTAGTTGCAACCGTGGCAGTGGTACAAATAAAAGAAATTGGAGTGAATGCAAACTAAAATACCTAATAGTTTTTTCCAAAATTACAGAGGTTTTTTTTCCAGCGATAAAGCTTAACATTTTCAGCTTTGTCGCTATATGTCACGTGACCAGATTTGAAGCTGGAAACAAGCGTTGAGCGGCTACATGAGCGCCGCACCTTCATCCGCTACGTTTTATGAAATAGACTAAAATTGCACAAAGCAAAAACGAAACGCAAATTCAAATGTCATCGAACTTTTTTTTTTTTGCTTCCTGCTTTTGCTTGTTGTGCAGCGTTGCCAGATTGGAACTTTTGAGGTTTTAGCTGAACTTCTGCGGAACTACGATCCCATCAGAACTTTTGTTCCGTTTAGGTTTTTTTTAATTATATTTTTAGGGTCTTCCACGAGTCATCTTATCTAACAGTCAAACTATAATTTCACGAAAGAAGAATCAAGTTTCAAATAATTATGTACTAAATAATATGCTTTATAAAAGTAAAATCTGTATTCTGTGTAAAAAAAACTATTTCTAGCTTAATTTTGTTTACGATAACTTGTTACAACACTGGATAGATATGCGCAATGTTAAAGCTAAAATCGCCGGACGGATATTGGTATAAAATTTAGAATGTAAGTAGATGGCTGGAGATTTAGAATAACACGCTAGGTTGTAAGAATATCAGGATAAAAATAGTAATATTCCAATGGATCGGGATAAAAGCAGTTTTAAAATCTACGATTAAAAATATGAAATTTGGCACGATTGCTCTACAGCTCCAGAACAGGACACTAAAGTACATATGTTGTATTTTTTTAAAGTATTAACCTAAGCGGTCCCCCGACACCGACGACGCTTAGATAAAAAAAAAATACTAGGAAAGGTACTTATACTAAATTAACTTAGGCTAATTTTGCGGGAAATCAGAATAGTCCCCGCGAGATAGGGATAAAGGAATTCTTTGCAGATGAAGTCGCGGGCAACAACTAGGTAGTGCATAATTATTACTTTTTAGTTGTCTTTTTTGGCGGCGTATTTTTGTCGGCATTTTTTATTTTTTTATTATTATTATTTTTGCTGGCGTGTTTTTATGTCGGGGGTTTTTAAAATTATTTTTTTTATTTTATTTCATGTATTTTAAACTGTTTTTTTTTTAAGTGTATTAGTGTATTGGATATCCTGGCTGCAGCATCAGCTCATCTTGTTGCCACCAGTGCATTGTTTGTAGAATTAAATACTGATCAAAAGGAATCAAACACGACATATCTGCTATTTTTTTTTAAGAGTATACTGGTATGCTTGATATCCTGGCTGCAGCATCAGCTCGTCGTGATGCCAACACTGCATTATATGTAGAATCAATTACTGATCAAAACGAATCCAAACACGACATATTATGTGCTATTATTTTTATAGAGTGTACTAGTGTGCTGGATATCCTGGCTGCAGCATCAGCTCATCCTGTTGCCACCATTGCATTCTATGTAGAATCAAATAATGATCGAAACGAATCCAAACACGATATTTTTGGTATGGTTTTATCAAGAGTTTACCTACTAGTTTGCATCAGGCCGAGAATTCCATAATCTTGCATAGTTATGTAGCATATATTATATGTGTTTCAAATTTCAGGTCCCAAATATGTTTGGAAGTAAAGTAAATACCCGTTATGCGTCTAAGCTTCCTACCGCAGCGAACAAAAGAGCTGATGATCTTGAAACGGCTGAACCGATTTTGATAAAACATGTCTAACAACCATCGCTAGAAAACCTGCTTTTAAATAAAAAAAACCTCATTCAAATCGGTCCACCCGTTTAAGAGCTACGGTGCCACAGACAGACACACAGACAGACACACAGACAGACACGCAGACAGACACGCAGACAGACACACAGACAGACACGCAGACAGACACACAGACAGACACGCAGACAGACACACAGACAGACACGCAGACAGACACACAGACAGACACACAGACAGACACGCAGACAGACACGCAGACAGACACGCAGACAGACAGACAGACACACAGACAGACACACAGACAGACACACAGACAGACACACAGACAGACACACAGACAGACACACAGACAGACACACAGACAGACACACAGACAGACACGCAGACAGACACGCAGACAGACACGCAGACAGACACACAGACAGACACACAGACAGACACGCAGACAGACACACAGACAGACACGCAGACAGACACGCAGACAGACACACAGACAGACACACAGACAGACACACAGACAGACACGCAGACAGACAGACACCAGACAGACACACAGACAGACACACAGACAGACACACAGACAGACACGCAGACAGACACGCAGACAGACACGCAGACAGACACACAGACAGACACACAGACAGACACACAGACAGACACGCAGACAGACACGCAGACAGACACGCAGACAGACACACAGACAGACACACAGACAGACACGCAGACAGACACACAGACAGACACGCAGACAGACACACAGACAGACACACAGACAGACACACAGACAGACACACAGACAGACACGCAGACAGACACGCAGACAGACAGCAGACAGACACGCAGACAGACACACAGACAGACACACAGACAGACACGCAGACAGACACGCAGACAGACACGCAGACAGACACACAGACAGACACACAGACAGACACACAGACAGACACACAGACAGACACACAGACAGACACACAGACAGACACACAGACAGACACACAGACAGACACACAGACAGACACACAGACAGACACACAGACAGACACACAGACAGACACGCAGACAGACACGCAGACAGACACACAGACAGACACACAGACAGACACGCAGACAGACACACAGACAGACACACAGACAGACACACAGACAGACACACAGACAGACACACAGACAGACACGCAGACAGACACGCAGACAGACACCAGACAGACACGCAGACAGACACACAGACAGACACACAGACAGACACACAGACAGACACGCAGACAGACACGCAGACAGACACGCAGACAGACACACAGACAGACACGCAGACAGACACACAGACAGACACGCAGACAGACACACAGACAGACACACGACAGACAGACACACAGACAGACACGCAGACAGACACGCAGACAGACACGCAGACAGACACGCAGACAGACACGCAGACAGACACACAGACAGACACGCAGACAGACACGCAGACAGACACGCAGACAGACACGCAGACAGACACACAGACAGACACACAGACAGACACGCAGACAGACACGCAGACAGACACACAGACAGACACACAGACAGACACACAGACAGACACACAGACAGACACGCAGACAGACACGCAGACAGACACGCAGACAGACACGCAGACAGACACACAGACAGACAGACACACAGACAGACACGCAGACAGACACGCAGACAGACACGCAGACAGACACACAGACAGACACACAGACAGACACGCAGACAGACACACAGACAGACACGCAGACAGACACACAGACAGACAAACAGACAGACACACAGACAGACACACAGACAGACACACAGACAGACACGCAGACAGACACGCAGACAGACACGCAGACAGACACGCAGACAGACACAAGACAGACACACAGACAGACACACAGACAGACACACAGACAGACACACAGACAGACACACAGACAGACACGCAGACAGACACACAGACAGACACACAGACAGACACACAGACAGACACACAGACAGACACACAGACAGACACCAGACAGACACACGCAGACAGACACGCAGACAGACACACAGACAGACACACAGACAGACACGCAGACAGACACACAGACAGACACGCAGACAGACACACAGACAGACACACAGACAGACACACAGACAGACACGCAGACAGACACGCAGACAGACACACAGACAGACACGCAGACAGACACACAGACAGACACACAGACAGACACGCAGACAGACACGCAGACAGACACCAGACAGACGCAGACAGACACACAGACAGACACACAGACAGACACACAGACAGACACGCAGACAGACACGCAGACAGACGCAGACAGACACGCAGACAGACACACAGACAGACACACAGACAGACACACAGACAGACACGCAGACAGACACGCAGACAGACACACAGACAGACACACAGACAGACACACATTGTGGTCAACTTATAACACCCCTTTTTTGCGTCGGGGGTTAAAATGGACCACGTTAAACATCTGTATCGGAACTTTTCGGAACTTTTGCAGACGAATTTCGAACCAAAACGAAATTCGGTCCTGGCAACACTGTTGCTGTGAATGCCGTGGAGTCGCGTCTTCGCCTTATTCGCAATTTAAGCGCAGTTTTTCTATATTTTCTTTACAATTGAGTACTATAAAGTTCTTATTTAACGTTTGTAATAAATTAGCTTGTATATAATATCAATTTTATTATATTAAAGCCGTATTTTTGCGTACAAACAGCTGTTTGTTGCGCGGTAACCATGTTATCGAAACTAACGTCTTTATTTGCAATCGAAACAATGGATTATTCTCGTGTGTTTTGTGTAATTACCGTGTACAGTTCACCGATTACGCAGAACAAGTGATACGATCCAGTTTTGCATTTCGAAGTCAGGGCCAGCAGGGCTACTACGAAATTCGAAAATCGAAGTTGTGTCGTTCCGTCCTTCTGACACTACTATTTAATTTAATACGTAGG